>NC_142363.1:28671796-28866796 GCF_059441175.1 Urocampus carinirostris | reverse complement strand
TTTAAATATCGCTAATTAGGGATAGGCAGGGAGGATACACGGCCATGTTGCGCTACTACTTCTATAGAAAATTATAGAAAATTGAATTATACCCTAATTAGAGGTCGATGGGGAGGATACACAACCAAGTTGCGCTAATACTTCTATAGAAATTTTATACATATTCTAATCAAGGGGATGTAGGTAGGCTGCACGACCAAGTTGTACTTCTTATCTAGAAAAGTCAAATATTCTCTAATTAGGGGTAGATAGGGAGGATACACGACCAAGTTGTGCTACCACTTCTATAGGAAATTATAGAAAATTGAAATTTACTCTCATTAGAGGTTGATGGGGAGGATACACAACCAAGTTGCGCTAATACTTCTATAGAAAATTGATACATATTCTAATCAAGGGGATGTAGGTAGGCTACACGACCAAGTTGTACTACTTCTTCTCGAGAAAATGTAAACATTCTTTTATCAGGGGTAGATAGGGAGGATACATGACCAAGTTGCGCTACTACTTCTATAAAATATTTAAATATTGCTAATTAGGGATAGGCAGGGAGGATACACGGCCATGTTGCGCTACTACTTCTATAGAAAATTATAGAAAATGAATTATACCCTAATTAGAGGTCGATGGGGAGGATACACAACCAAGTTGCGCTAATACTTCTATAGAAATTTTATACATACTCTAATCAAGGGGATGTAGGTAGTCTACACGACCAAGTTGTACTTCTTCTTATTTAGAAAAGTCAAATATTCTCTAATTAGGGGTAGATAGGGAGGATACACGACCAAGTTGTGCTACCACTTCTATAGGAAATTATAGAAAATTGAAATTTACTCTCATTAGAGGTTGATGGGGAGGATACACAACCAAGTTGCGCTAATACTTCCATAGAAAATTGATACATATTCTAATCAAGGGGATGTAGGTAGGCTACACGACCAAGTTGTACTACTTCTTCTCGAGAAAATGTAAACATTCTTTTATCAGGGGTAGATAGGGAGGATACATGACCAAGTTGCGCTACTACTTCTATAAAAGATTTAAATATTGCTAATTAGGGATAGGCAGGGACGATACACGGCCATGTTGCGCTACTACTTCTATAGAAAATTATAGAAAATGAAATATACCCTAATTAGAGGTCGATGGGGAGGATACACAACCAAGTTGAGCTAATACTTCTATAGAAAATTTATACATATTCTAATCAAGGGGATGTAGGTAGGCTACACGACCAAGTTGTACTTCTCATCTAGAAAAGTCAAATATTCTCTAATTAGGGGTAGATAGGGAGGATACACGACCAAGTTGTGCTACCACTTCTATAGGAAATTATAGAAAATTGAAATTTACTCTCATTAGAGGTTGATGGGGAGGATACACAACCAAGTTGCGCTAATACTTCTATAGAAAATTGATACATGTTCTAATCAAGGGGATGTAGGTAGGCTACACGACCAAGTTGTACTACTTCTTCTCGAGAAAATGTAAACATTCTTTTATTAGGGGTAGATAGGAAAGATACATGACCACGTTGCGCTACTACTTCTATAAAAGATTTAAATATTGCTAATTAGGGATAGGCAGGGAGGATACACGACCAAGTTGCGCTACTACTTCTATAAAAGATTTAAATATCGCTAATTAGGGATAGGCAGGGAGGATACAAGGCCATGGTGCGCTACTACTTCTATAGAAAATTATAGAAAATTGAAATATACCCTAATTAGAGGTTGATGGGGAGGATACACAACCAAGTTACGCTAATACTTCTATAGAAAATGATACATATTCTAATCAAGGGGATGTAGGTAGGCTACACGACCAAGTTGTACTTCTTCTTATTTAGAAAAGTCAAATATTCTCTAATTAGGGGTAGATAGGGAGGATACATGACCAAGTTGCGTCACAACTTCTATAGAAACTCATTTTATTACATTCTACTTAATTCAGTACACGTTTAACTGGTACGAGTGCAGCAAATTCCACCAACGGCAAAAACTTGAGTACATTCCGGTGCGGTTAAAACCAAATATTCGCCGATTATTATCCACGCAAACGTCCGAATGTCAACACAGGCCGTCATTATTTACCGCAGACTGGACGATCATCCCCTCACTTTGGCATTAACGAGGCGAGCTTTCACAAAAAACCAAACCTCGTAAATATCACGGGTGGATTTTCCGATGATGTCGAGGAGTCGAGATGTTATTTTATTCCCGTAAAGTTTATGGCCACCCGGCTCACCTTCCACCACATCGTATTTGGCGGCTAATGATGCCGACCTCGACCGCAATTTGACGCCCAAATATAATAAATAACCCGACGGGTCCGTTTCTCCCGTCTGTCATTGGAGGGAAATCAAAATGGCTTTTTAAGTATTACGTGTTAAAGGAAATTATGCGGGAAAGTGACAATTTGGTGTAATTATGCTTACGGTGTTACGTAACGACCCCTAGTGGTGTAAAAAATACTTATTTCGTTTCAACCAAACACAATTGGTTCCAAAAACGATTTTGTTTAAAGATCTCATCTCATCAGCTGTACCGTTTATCCTCATGAGGGTCGCGGGGGTGCTGGAGCCCATCCCAGTAATCATCGGGCAGTGGGCAGGGGGGACACCCTGAACTGGTTGCCAGCCAATCGCAGGGCACACGGGGACAGACAACTCACTTGCTCATTCACACCTAGGGACAATTCGGACCGGCCAATTCACCTGAAATGCATGTTTTTGGATTGTAAGAGGAAACCGGAGTGCCCGGAGGAACCCCACGCAAGCACGGTGAGAACATACAAACTCCGCACAAGAAGTCTGGAACTGGATTTGAAGATTTCGGGGTTAAAATGTGCGATTATATTACATATGTTGAAAACACATTTTTGACAGCCATTTTACGACTACTGTTATGATTACCAATGTGAATCACCTGTGCCTGCTGTGCCCTTTTGTCAGTCCGTCTGGGAACCTCAGTTAACACTAGGCAAGCCTTTTTCGACCCTGACTCCCACCTGATTTTTGCTCCTGTCTGTCCCCCGGCTTCGACCTGTTTTTGATGTTGATCACGTCTACTCTCCCGTCCCGGCTTTCGACCTGTTTTCGTCCCCGACTATGTCTACTCTCCCGTTCTGGCTTACGACTCGCTTCCGACCCCGACCACATCTGCTCTCCCGTTCCAGCTTTCGACCTCTTTTTGTCCCCGACAATGTCTACTCTCCCGTTCTAGCTTACGACTGGCTCCCGACCACGACCACATCTGCTCTCCCGTCCCAGCTTTCGACCTCTTTTTGTCCCTGAATATGTCTACTCTCCCGTTCTGGCTTACGACTCGCTTCCGACCCCGACCACATCTGCTCTCCGTTCCAGCTTTCGACCTCTTTTCGTCCCCAACTATGTCTACTCTCCCGTTCTGGCTTACGAGTCGCTTCCGACCCGACCACATCTGCCCTCCCGTTCCAGCTTTCGACCTCTTTTTGTCCCTGACTATGTCTACTCTCCCGTTCTGGCTTACGACTCGCTTCCGACCCCGACCACGTCTGCTCTCCCGTCCCAGCTTTCGACCTCTTTTTGTCCCCGACTATGTGTACTCTCCCATTCTGGTTTACGGCTCGCTTCCGACCCCGACCACGTCTGCTCTCCCGTTCCAGCTTTCGACCTCTTTTCGTCCCCGACTATGTCTACTCTCCCATTCTGGCTTACGACTCGCTTCCGACCCCGACTACGTCTGTTCTCCTGTCCCGGCTTTCGACCTCTTTTCGTCCCCGCCGATGTCTACTCTCCCGTTCTGGCTTACGACTTGCTTCCGACCCCGACCACGTCTGCTCTCCCGTCCCAGCTTTCGACCTCTTTTCGTCCCCGACTATGTCTACTCTCCTGTTCTAGCTTACGACTTGCTTCCGACCCCGACCACGTCTGCTCTCCCGTCCCGGCTTTCGACCTCTTTTCGTCCCCGACTATGTCTACTCTCCTGTTCTGGCTTACGACTCGCTTACGACCACGTCTGCTCTCCCGTCCCGGCTTTCGACCTTTTTTCGTCCCCGACTATGTCTACTCTCCTGTTCTGGCTTATGACTTGCTTACGACCCCGACTACGTCTGCTCTCCCGTCCCAGCTTTCAACCTTTCTGTCCCCGACCACGTTTACTCTCCTTTCCTGGCTTACGACTCGCTTCCGTCCCCGACCACGTTTTTGCTCTCCTGTCCCGGCTACTGACCCGTTTTTCCATTCCCGACACCGCCATCGCTCGCCACGGATGATCCACGTCCTCGTTCAGAGCGACCGGATCGTGGGCGTAACCCTTTCTCTTTCTTCCAATAAAACTTGTGAGAAACGCAACGCAAGTGGGTCCTGTCTCCGTTCTGGTCCTGACAACCACGGAAGCCCAGATGGCCCTTTTGTCAAGCTAACTAAACTAAATAACTAAAAGAACAAGTTAAAATATAATAAAACAATGTAGTATTATATTTCTTATTCATTTTACAATTTAACAAAAAAAAACAATCATTTAAAACATTTTTTTCCGGTTAAAAAAAAAAAGTCGTGTTTAAAATTCACCAAATTATCTGCCGATGCAAATTTGCATTTATTCATTTATTCAGTCACTTATTGATTAGTTTATTTATTTATTTTTTTTATTTTTTTATTCAATTATTATTTTGTCATGTATACATGCATTTGTTTTATTCTTTTAATGTTTATCTGTTGTTTGTTTATTCACATTAATTTATTTGTTTATTTGATTATTTATTTATCAGTTTAGTCTCTTATTCATGTATTTGTTTATTCATTGATTAACCACTTATTTATTCAACAATTTAAAAAAAAGATATTTGTTTATTCAAATATTCATTCATGTATTCATTTTTTCTTTTATTCATTTATTCATTTATTCATTTATTTGTTTATTCATTTATTCAAATATAATATTTTCGGTATTTCCATTTTATTATTATTTATCATTAATGTACTTATTTATATGTTCAGTTATTCATGTATTTATTTACTTACCTATTTGTTATTCATTCATTCATTCACTCGTTTATTTATCAATTTATTAATTCAATAAAAACAATTGTTTATTCCAAAATTAATACATTCATTAATTACTTTATTCTTCTACTTATGTATTTATTTGTTGGTTATTTATTCATGTATTTGTTGTTTTATTTATTAAAATATTTGTTTATTTAAATATTCATTCGTACATGTATTCATTTTTTATTTTATCTATGCATTCATTTATTAATGTATCACTTCATTCATTTATTCATTTATTCATTTATTCATTTATTTGTTTATTCATTTATTCAAATGGTTTTTTTTTCAAATATTAATTTATTTGTATTTCTATTTAACAATGTATTTGTTTACATGTTCAGTTATTCATGTATTTATTTATTTGTCTCTTCTTCAGTTATTCATTAATCCATTTGCTCGTTTATTTATTAATGTATTACTTCAGTAAAAATAATTGTTTATTCAAATATTAATGTATTCATTAATTACTTTATTCTTTTACCTATGTATTTATTTGTTGGTTATTTATTCATGTACTTGTTGTTTTATTTATGAAAATATTTGTTTATTTAAATATGAATGTAATTATGTATTGATTTCTTGTTTATTTCTTCATTCATTTGTGTATTTTAAAATGTGTTTATTCAAATATGAATGGATTCATTAACTAATTGTAGGGATTTTTGTAGTTTGATTTTGAAAATCGTGAGGATTGAAACAAATTATTTTTTTTACTGCAATCAAGTAACAAATTTGCCTCTATTTGTTGCTTGTGCTCCACCATAAACCTATGTTTTCTCTGAACTTCCTACACTGATGAAAAAAAAATACTTTGAGTTCTTTGAGTTCTGATATGAATGACTAATCCCGAGAAAATGGAATCGATCAACCAGGCCGTTTAAAATTGCACACACAATTTATTAACACAGAATCAATGATGGAAAAAAAAGGGGGGGGGGTTGACCACTGAAAGTCTAAGTTACTAGCACAAAAAGAGTTTACGCTATAATGCTAGTCGATTTGGGGAGATTCCCTTGTACAGAAAAAAACGCTTATTCCCATGAACCAGCAAACTTGATGTTAAATCTGAAGCTTGTTTTATGGAGAGATTTGGTCTCATGCTTCGGATGGTCGCAACCTACGGCCCACGTGCCGAACTCAAGGCCGAAGTTCAGACCCGCACGGCCACGCCAAGAGGCCAACATGTGATAGGTCAGGTAGGTAGGCGAAAAAAAGAGTGAGCAATTGATAAGCTCTCTTTCTTTAATGGACATCCCACCAGGATCAGATGACGGTGTTTGAAGTTGCTAAACTTGTTAGAAAGAAGTGAGAAATTTGCGTAAGGTTCTGTACTAGAGAATGTCTTTCCAATCGACATAATTACGTAGGTGAGAACACTATTTTATCAATACTTGGCTTTGGTTGTATTAATATATTCAAAACATGGGGAATTGGTAGGTCCGGGAACTGTCCAAAAGGGGGCGCCGTCACCAGATCATGCCTCTATCGGCGTGGTCTCAGATATCTGATCCCACCAGGATCAGATGACGGTGTTCGAAATTGCTAAACTTATTAGAAAGAAGTGAGAAATTTGCGTAAGGTTCTGTACTAGAGAATGTCTTTTTAATCGACATAATTACGTAGGTGAGAACATTATTTTGTCAATACATGGCCTTGGTTGTTTTAATACATTCAAAACATGGGGAATTGAGGGCGCTGTCACCAGATCATGCCTCTGTCGGCGCGGTCTCAGATATCTGATCCCACCAGGATCAGATGACGGTGTTTGAAGTTGCTCAACTTGTTAGAAAGCCAAAGAAGTTTGCGTAATGTTCTTTATTTGAGAATGTCTTTCCAATCGACATAATTACTAGGTGAGAACATTGTTTTATCAATACATTTCATTTCATTATGGTGCATGGTGAATTGTTACGTACGGGACTGTCCAAAAGGGGGCGCCATCATTCCAAAGTGATTTGAAACAAAGAATATGGAAGCCATTCTTGTGCTGGGCTTATTTGCTCTACATCGTGTATTTGTTTATTCTCCTTTATTTATTTGTTTATTAATTTATCAAATTTGTTTATTAATTCATTGTTTATTTTCGAATGCATTTGTTTATTCATTTGTTAGAATATTTATTTATTGATATATTAAATTATTTGTTAATTTATATATTCTTGTTTATTTATTTATTGATATTTTCACGACACACTGTTTGATAAACGATTACTGTTTTTCTCTTTTCAAGATATAATGGATTCGGATTCGGACACTGAAGTGGACATCGTCAAGGCTAGTCTCTTTTTTGTCCTCATTCCTGTCCTTTTTTTGGAAAAATGGTCATTTCTGCTTTCATTTTCAGTTTGACGGAGATAAAAAAGAGGACATCAACAAGAGAAGGTCTTAAAGATTGCCCAGTTGTGTTTTTTTGGGGAGGTAGTTCATTTGTTTCCTTTTTGTCTCCTTTGTCCCCTGCTAGTCGCTCCGGAAACCGTCCGGGCAGAGTTAAACGAGTCGTGTCTTGCAAACGGAAGACGAGGCATTTGGCGCTCGTTCGGAAAAAAACTCAAGGACCCTCCAAGACGCACCACGGCTCCAACAAAGACGACGAAGGCGCTCGACGGGAGACGGTGGTGGTGCACCCTCCGGTGTCTCAAGAAGAAGAGTGTTTCAAAATCGATGGGGTCAGAGAAAAAAAGGTTGAAAAATGATGAACTTGCATCAATTCTGTGATTTAGCCACCCAGTGCATGTCATCTTTGACTTTTTTACGACTGTTTCCTTCTCTTGCCACTTATGTTAGCCACTTGGCTTCAGGCTATGGCTTACCGCTAGCCGCTAATGTAAATGTTAGCTGCTCTGTGAGTTCAGTGATCCGGGCATCTGGCGCCTGTCGTTTGAGATTTTTTTCCCAGTTTCCATCTCTAGCCACTCATTTGAGCCATTTGGCTGCAGGCTATGGCTAGCCGCTATTGTTATTGATAGCTGAACCGTGAGATCTTAACCACTCGCGTTAGCAACTTGACTGCAGGCTATGCCTTGCCATTATTTTTAACTGTTCAGTAATTCAGGCACCTGGCCCTTGTCTTTTTACACCTATTTCCACAGTTTCCTTCTCTAGCCACCAATATTAGCAACTTGACATGCAGGCTATGGCTCACCATTATTTTAACTGTTCTGTGAGTTCAGTGATCCAGGCACCTGGCCCTTATCCTTTTATATATGTTTCCACGGTTTCCTTCTCTAGCCACCAATATTAGCAACATGACATTCAGGCTATGGCTCGCCATTATTTTTAACTGTTCTATGAGTTCAGTGATTCAGATTCAGGCAACTGGCCCTTGTCTTTTTACACCTATTTCCACGGTTTCCTTCTCTAGCCACCAATATTAGCAACTTGACATGCATGCTATGGCTCGCCATTATTTTTAACTGCTCTGTGAGTTCAGTGATTTAGGCACCTGGCCCTTGTCTTTTTACACCTATTTCCACAGTTTCCTTCTCTAGCCACCAATATTAGCAACTTGTCTGCAAGCTATGCTTCGCCATGATTCAGGCACCCGGCCCTTGTCTTTTTACACCTATTTCCACAGTTTCCTTCTCTAGCCACCAATATTAGCAACTTGTCTGCAAGCTATGCTTCGCCATGATTCAGGCACCCGGCCCTTGTCTTTTTACACCTATTTCCACAGTTTCCTTCTCTAGCCACCAATATTAGCAACTTGACATGCAGGCTATGGCTCGCCATTATTTTAAACCGGTTTGTGAGTTCAGTGATTTAGTCACCTGGCCCTTGTCTTTTTACACCTTTTTCCACAGTTTCCTTCTCTAGCCACCAATGTTAGCAACTTGACATGCAGGCTATGGCTCGCCATTATTTTTAACTGCTCTGTGAGTTCAGTGATTCAGGCACCTGGCCCTTGTCTTTTTACACCTATTTCCACAGTTTCCTTCTCTAGCCACCAATATTAGCAACTTGTCTGCAAGCTATGCTTCGCCATGATTCAGGCACCCGGCCCTTGTCTTTTTACACCTATTTCCACACTTTCCTTCTCTAGCCACCAATATTAGCAACTTGACATGCAGGCTATGGCTCGCCATTATTTTAAACTGTTCTGTGAGTTCAGTGATTCAGGCACCTGGCCCATGTCTTTTTACACCTATTTCCACAGTTTCCTTCTCTAGCCACCAATATTAGCAACTTGACATGCAGGCTATGGCTCGCCATTATTTTTAACTGTTCTGTGAGTTCAGTGATTCAGGAACCTGGCCTTTGACTTTTTGCACCTGTTTCGGTAGTTTCCTTCTCTAGCCACCAATATTAGCAACTTGACATGCAGGCTATGGCTCGCCATTATTTTTAACTGCTCTGTGAGTTCAGTGATTCAGGCACCTGGCCCTTGACTTTTTGCACCTGTTTCGATAGTTTCCTTCTCTAGCCACCAATATTAGCAACTTAACATGCAGGCTATGGCTCGCCATTATTTTTAACTGTTCTGTGAGTTCAATGATTCAGGCACCTGGCCCATGTCTTTTTACACCTATTTCCACAGTTTCCTTCTCTAGCCACCAATATTAGCAACTTGACATGCAGGCTATGGCTCGCCATTATTTTTAACTGCTCTGTGAGTTCAGTGATTCAGGCACCTGGCCCTTGTCTTTTTACACCTATTTCCACAGTTTCCTTCTCTAGCCACCAATATTAGCAACTTGTCTGCAAGCTATGCTTCGCCATGATTCAGGCACCCGGCCCTTGTCTTTTTACACCTATTTCCACAGTTTCCTTCTCTAGCCACCAATATTAGCAACTTGACATGCTGGCTATGGCTCGCCATTATTTTTAACTGCTCTGTGAGTTCAGTGATTCAGACACCTGGCCCTTGTCTTTTTACACCTATTTCCACAGTTTCCTTCTCTAGCCACCAATATTAGCAACTTGACATGCAGGCTATGGCTCGCCATTATTTTTAAGTGTTCTGTGAGTTCAGTGATTCAGGCACCTAGCCCTTGTCTTTTTACACCTTTTTCCACAGTTTCCTTCTCTAGCCACCAATATTAGCAACTTGACATGCAGGCTTATGGTTCGCTGCTTACAGCCGTTGTTATTGTTTTGTGCTGTGAGAGATTTATGATTCAGGCATCTTGCACTTGTCATGTTTTACCTTTTTTCACAGTTTCCTTCTCTTACCACTTAGCCACTTGGCTGGAGGCTATTTGTTTTTGTTGGCTGCTATGTGAGAACAGAAATTAGGGCGTCTGGCCCTTGTCATTTTAGACTATATTTTTGCTGTTTCCTTCTCTAGCCACTCATGTCAGCGTTATATTATTCTTTGCTGCTCTTTGAGAGCTGTAAATCAGGCATCTGGATCTTATAGTTTTTAACGTTTTCCACCATTTCCTTCTCTAGCCACTCATGTTAGCCACTTAGCTGCAAACTGCCCACTTGGCTGCAGGCTATCGTTTGCTGCTAGCGGCTAATTTTTTTTTAGCTGCTGTGGGAGTTCTGTGAATCGGGTATCTGGCCCTTGTTATTCAATACTTTTTTTCCTTAGTTTTCTTCTCTAGCCACTTATGGCCTGCCGCTATTGTTTTTGTTAGCATCTCCTTGAGATCTGTAATTCAGGCATCTGGATTTTGCAATTTTTTACTTTTTTATAGTTTCTTTTTCTTGCCACTTATGTTAGCCACTTAGCTGCAAACCATGGCTAACTATTGTTATTGCTCTGTAACATCTGTGTTTCAGGCATCTGGCGCTTGACTTTTTTTTTCACTGTTTCTTTCTCTTGCCACCTACGTTAGCCACTTGTCAGCAGGCTATAGCTCGTCGCTAACTGCTATTGTTATTGTTTGCTGCTGTGAGTTCTGTGATTAATACATCCTATTCCAATGATGCATGTTATTTGAATCGTTCATATCTTTCCTTTTTTTCTTAAGCTCAAAAAGGATCACAGAGGAATAACAGAAGTGCTCATGGGAAGGAATTTGAGACTGAAAGTGGCCTTGACACTGTGGAAAAGACATTTTGGAGAATTGATTACGTACTTCGAAAGGTAAGGTGCATTTTGTCCTCACTTATAGTTAAAAGTGCTTTGGGATGAAATCGTTTTAGAATTTATGAGCGCCGATTGCAGTTACCTCAGAATGCCCAGAAGAGGACGCCAAAGGCCACTTTATAATCTAGTTATTAATTCGCGTTTATCGAAAAGACGATGAATGTTGGTTGATAAACACAAAACTAAATTGATTAAACCTAAAAACAATAATCGAACATTCCAACAAGATGGAAATTGGAATGAGATGGGTTTTCTGGAGTGGTGAGTACTGGACTGTCTCAGAAAATTAGAATATTGTGATAAAGTTCTTTATTTTCTGTAATGCAATTAAAAAAACAAAAATGTCATACATTCTGGATTCATTACACATCAACTGAACTATTTCAAGCCATTAAGATGTCCTTTTATTATTTTAATATTGCTGAATTTGGCTTACAGCTTAAGAAAACTCAAAAATCCTATCTCAAAATATTAGAATATCATGAAAAAGTATACAAGTAGGCTATTCAACTAATCACCTGAATCATCTAATTAACTCGAAACACCTTGCGTGGGTTTCCTGAGCCTTAAAAACACTCAGCTTGGTTCAGTAAACTAAATCACAAGTATGGGGAAGACTGCTGATCTGACTGCTGCCCAGAGGACCATCATTGATACCCTCCATCAGGAGGGTAAGACACAAAAAGAAATTTCTCAAAGAGCAGGCTGTTCACAGAGTGCAGTTTCAAAGCATATCCACAAAAAGTCTGTTGGAAGGGAAAAATGTGGCCGGAAACGCTGCACAACCAAGAGAGATGACCGCAGCCCTAACAAAATTGTGAAGAAGAGCCGCTTCCAGAATTTGGGGGAGCTTCAAAGACAGTGGGCTGAAGCTGGAGTCCAGGTATCAAAAGCCACAGTTCACAGACGTGTCCGGGAAATGGGCTACAATAGCCGTATTCCCATGGTCAAGCCACTTCCGAACTCAAGACAACGGAAGAAGCGTCTGACTTGGGCTATGGAGAAGAAGCACTGGACAGTTGCAGAGTGGTCCAAAGTCCTCTTTTCAGACGAAAGCAAGTTTTGCATTTCATTTGGAAGTCAAGGCGCCAGAGTCTGGAGAAAGGCTGGAGAGGAGCAAAATCCAAGTTGCTTGAAATCCAGTGTGAAGTTCCTACAGTCAGCAATGGTTTGGGGAGCCATGTCAACTGCTGGTGTTGGTCCACTGTGTTTCATCAAGTCCAGAGTAAATGCAACTGTATACCAAGAGATTTTAGAGCACTACATGCTTCCGTCTGCTGAAAAGCTCTATGGAGATGAGTATTTCATTTTCCAGCATGATCTGGCACCTGCCCACAGTGCCAAAACCACCAGTAACTGGTGCACTGACCATGGCATCACTGTCCTTGATTGGCCTGCTATTTCCCCTGACCTGAACCCCATCGAGAATTTGTGGGGTATAGTTAAGAAGAAGATGAAAGACACCAGACCTACAAATGCAAATGAGCTGAAGGCCGCTATCGAAGCATCCTGGGCATCAATAACACCTCAGCAATGCCACAGGCTGATTGCCTCCATGCCACGCCGGATTGATGCAGTAATCCGTGCAAAAGGATTCCCAACCAAGTACTGAGTGCATCAATGGACATTTTCAAATGTTTGATTTAGTTTTGCTGTTATAAAATTAATTTTTTTACTTGGTCTGAGGAAGTATTCTAATATTTTGAGATAGGATTTTTGAGTTTTTTTCAGCTGTAAGCCAAAATCAGCAATATTCAAATAATAAAAGGCTTGAAATAGTTCAGTTGATGTGTAATGAATCCAGAATGTATGACATTTTTGTTTTTTTAATTGCATTACAGAAAATAAAGAACTTTATCACAATATTCTAATTTTCTGAGACAGTCCTGTATATTGTGGAAAATGACAATGGCGAATGAAAGGAATGAGTGAAGTGTTTATAACATATTAATCGTCATTTTATTTCAGCATTCAAGATAACAGCGTCCTCGTGGACATGCTGCCTCTAATAAGCAAAAGGTAACAGTACTATACATTATCCTTATGTACACTATAATCCCTCGTTTACTAGAACGAAAATCTGCAACGTAGTACCCTCCCGTTTATCATGCGCTCTGCCATCCCCTGCCTACAGCAATAGTTGACCAAGGATAATGGATTGCGGCCGCAAAATGAACAATTTCATGTGAAAATAACAGAAAACGAGACGCCATGTAGAACATAAACATATAAACTGGGGATATTGCATAGAGGCTAAAACAGTGCACTTCATTTTAGGCAAGCCACAATGGGATATTTCAGCAAATCAGACCCAAAGGTTATGTACTGTTCCGACCCATGCTCCCAGCAATAGTTGATTAGAGATAATGGATCACGGCCACACCCATGGATTTTAGACGAAACACCTCCCGACAAAAGTGCCCTTTTACAGTCCCCTCTTTCAGAAATAGTCGACCAGGGATAATGGATCACAGCCGCACTGGTGCTGTTTATTTTAGGCGGGAATACAGTAACGGTATAAAAAGAGCCACCAGGCCCAAAAAGAGTGCGCTCTGCTGGTCCCCGCTTGCAGCAATATGCGATCAGGGATAAGATCATGGCCTTACAAGTGCAGTTCATTTTAGCCAGAAATAACGGTAAAAAAAGCCGTCAGGCTGGACAAAAGTGTGTTCTGGCGGCCCCCGCTAGAAGTATTTTGCAATCGCGAATAATGGATCGTGGCCGCTCAAGTGCAGTTCATTTTAGGAGGAAATAACAGGAAAGAAAAGATGCCAGGCCCAAAAAGCGAAATCTTTCTGTTCTTGCTTGCTGCATTGTAAGATCAGGGATAACGGATTGCAGCTGAAACAGTATAGTTAATTGAAGGCAGAAATACAATAAAGGCAAAAAAGATCCAACATTTCCAACAAAAGTGCACTCTGTCGGTTGCTGCATTTTGTGATCAAGGATAATGGATCATAGCTGAACAAGTGCAGTTAATTTTAAGTCGAAATGCAATAACGGCAAAAAAGAGCCACCAGGCCCAACAAAAATGTGCTCTGCCGCTCGCTGCTAGTAGCAATATGTGATTAGAGGTAATGGATCGCAGCCGCATGAGTGTATTTCAATATAGGCCCCAAAAATATCAAAAAAGAGCTGTCAGGCTGCCCAAAAGTGTGTTCCTGCGATCCCCGCTAGCAGCAATATGCAATCGTGAATAATGGATTGTGGCTGCAGTTAATTTTAGCGGGAATAAGGGGCAAATAAAGAACTGCCATGTATGACAAAAGTGTGCTCTGGCGGTCCAACTAACAGCGTGATGCGATCAAATATAACACATCACAGGCACAACTACCAGTCCCAGCTCACAGGATATGGTGAGAATGGCTCTTAGCCGCATAAGTGCAGTTCATTTTACGTGGGAATACAGTAACGGTTAAAGAGAGCCACCAGGCTTGAAAAAATCCTCTCTGCTGGTCCTTGTTCACAGCAAAGTGTTATCCGAGCAATGCATCTTGGCCGCATGAGTGCAGTTCATTCTACGTGGGAATACAGTAACGATTAAAGAGAGCCACCAGGCTTGAAAATATCCTCTCTGTTGGTCCTTGTTCACAGCAAAATGTGATCGGGACAATGGATCATGGCCGCATGAGTGCTATTCATTTTACGTGGGAATGCAGTAACGACTAAAAAGAGCCAACAGGCTTAAAAAAATCCTCACTGCTGGTCCTTGTTCACAGCAAAATGTGATAGGGACAATGGATCTTGGCCGCATGAGTGCAGTTTATTTTACTTGGGAATACAGTATCGGCTGCAAAGAGCCACCTGGCTTGAAAAAATCCTTGCTACTGGTCCTTGTTCACAGCAAAATGCGGTCGGGACAATGGATCTTGGCCGCATGAGTGCAGTTCATTCCACGTGGGAATACAGTAACGGTTAAAGAGAGCCACCAGGCTTGAAAAAAATCCTCGCTGCTGGTCCTTGTTCACAGCAAAATGTGATTAGGACAATGGATCTTAGCTGCATGAGTGCAGTTCATTCTACGTGGGAATGCAGTATCGGCTAAAAAGAGCCAACAGGCTTAAAAAAATCCTCACTGCTGGTCCTTGTTCACAGCAAAATGTGATAGGGACAATGGATCTTGGCCGCATGAGTGCAGTTCATTCTGCGTGGGAATGCAGTATCAGCTAAAAAGAGCCACCAGACTTGAAAAAAAAACCTCTCTGCTGGTCCTGCTGGCTGGTATTGACAGCAAAATGGGATCAGGATAATGGATCGCGGCTGCAGCAGTGCAGTTCATTTTTTGTGAATAGAACGGCAAAAAATAGTGCTCTGCCAGCCCCTGCGGGGATAACGGATTGAGGCCGTGAGATTTAAGGCGTGGAGTATTGAGGGATTACAGTATCTAGACATAGTATCTGTATTTTCATCATACTCTAAACAATAATACCCATTCATTCAACATTGTCCTCAGCTTAGAAGACGATTCCTACAAGATCAGCATCGGCTGCTGCGTGGACCTCTTCCCTTTAGTCCGCAACGTCCTCCTGAGTCCTCACCAAGAGTAAGTCTCGACCCCAAGTCCCAAAAACTGAACGACAGTAGTCCCGGTTTTGATCTACTCAGGTACGTCTCCACCGGTTTAACGTGGATCAACTCCGTTTTGAAACGATGGCCGGAAGAGCTCCAAGCCAGCATCTACGCGGGTTCTGCACATTCTTCTTCGGATGGGTATGTAATGAAAAACAGTAAAACTCACAATTTTAATAAAGCGACAGTGTGTGATAATTCTCCACTAGAGGTTGCTGTAGCTTAGAATGTAGCATGGAGTGTGTGCATTCGAAGAAAATCTCCGAAGAACTTCAAAAAAATATCTACTCAGCCGGAGCAGCTGAAAAGATCTAATTGCTGGAGTTGGTCAGAGCTGTTCTTGGTAGCTAACTTCAGCAGCTAGTGGCGAAATATTTCTTAAAAGGTTGAAAGAAGCTCATGGATGGATGTGTAGGAGGGGTAAAATTTCTTAAAAAAATAATAGCGGTGAGCTATTGATTGCAGCCAGGTGTCTAACAGGAGTGGCTAGAGAAGGAAACAATGGGAAAAAGCGGCAGATGTTCGAACCTTCACATAAAACAGAGAAAAAAATAATGCCAGAATCACAGAACTCACAGAGCAGTTAGCGATAGCAATTTAGGCCAACCATAACATGCTAGCAACAATATTAGTAGTGGCTAGCGGCAAGTGAATAACATGCGAGGCTAGAAAAGAAAACAGTGGAGAAAAAAGTCAAAGTTGACCAGCACCAGATGACAACAGCTAAACTAAAGCCAACAGACACAGCCTGCAGCTAAGTGGCTAACATGAATGGCTAGAGAAGGAACAGTGGAACAAAAACGTGAAGATGGCAATTGCCGAATGCCGTAATCAAGGATCTCAGGAACCATCTAGCAATAATATTAGTCGCTAGCCATAGCCTGCAGCCGAGTGGCTAACATGAGTGGCTAAAAAAGGAAACAGTGGAGAAAAAAGTCAAAGTTGACCAGCACCAGATGCCTGAATCACAGAACTCACAGAGCATCCAACAACTCCGGTAGCAGCTAGCGGTGAGCCACAGACTGCAGACAAGCGGCTAACATTATTGGCTAGAGGAGGAAACAATGGAAAAAAGTTGAAAATGCATGAAAGACGGAACTGCAGCTAACAATAGCGACTGGCCATATCTTGCAGTTAATGCCTAACACGAGAGGAGAGAGAGGGAAACAGTGGGGAAAATGTAACTCACAGAGCAGCTAACAATAACAATAGCGGGGAGCCGTACCCCACAGCTAGCTGGCTAACATGAGTGGCTAGAGAAGGAAAGAGTTGGGAAAAAAAAATCCAAGACGACAAGCGTCAGGTGCCTAGATCGTGTGATTCACAGACAAGTTAACAATACCAATAATATCAAGTCATACACTGCAGATAAGTGGCTAACATGAGTGGCTAGAGAAGGAAAGAGTTAAAAAAAAGTCTAAATTCACAAGTGGCAGGAGCCTAAATCACAATACTTGCAGCTAAGGGCCTAAGGGAGAGGAAAAGTTGAGGATGACAAGTACTAGATTCCTCAATCCAGGAACTTACGAAACATCTAGCACCAATAATTGTAACCATCTAGAGAATAAGTGGCTAGAGAAGGAAAAAGTTTGGGGAAAAAAATCCAAGATGACAAGGGTCAGGTGCCTAGATCATGTAATTCACATACAAGTTAACAATACCAATAATATCAAGTCATACACTGCAGATAAGTGGCTAACATGAGTGGCTAGAGAAGGAAAGAGTTGAAAAAAAAGTCCAAATTGACAAATGGCAGGAGCCTAAATCAATACTTGCAGCTAAGAGGCTAATCTAAGTGGCTAGGGAAGGAAACTGTGGGGGAAAAAGTAAAAGATGACAAGCACCAGATGCCTGAGTCACATAACTCGCAGAGCAGCTAACAATACTAATAGCCGCAGCTAATTGGCTAACATGAGCGGCTAAAGAAGGAAACAGAGGAGAGGAAAAGTTGAGGATGACAAGTACTAGATTCCTCAATCCAGGAACTTACGAAACATCTAGCACCAATAATTGTAACCATCTAGAGAATGAGTGGCTAGAGAAGGAAAGAGTTGAAGAAAAAAATCCAAGATGACAAGGGTCATCATGTAGATCATGTAATTCACAGACAAGTTAACAATAAAAATAATAGCAAGTCATACACTGCAGGTAGTGGCTACATGGGTGGCTAGAGAAGAAAACAGTTGAAAAAAAGTCCAAACTGACAAGTGGCAGGAGCCTAAATCACAATCCTTGCAGCTAAGAGGCTAATCTAGATTCCTCAATGCAGGAATTTACAAAACATCTAGCACCAATTATTGTAAGCATCTAGAGAATGAGTGGCTAGAGAAGGAAAGAGTTGGAAAAAAAAAGTCCAAATTGACCCGCGGCAGATGCCTAAATCACAATACTCACGGAGCGGCTAACAACAAAATTCGCTAGCTATAGCTTGCAGCTAAGAGGCTAATCTAAGTGGCTAGGGAAGGAAACTGTGGGGAAAAAAAGTAAAAGATGACAAGCACCAGATGCCTGAGTCACATAACTCACAGAGCAGCTAACAATAATAATAGCCGCAGCTAATTGGCTAACATGAGCGGCTAGAGAAGGAAACAGAGGAGAGGAAAAGTTGAGCATGACAAGTACTAGATTCCTCAATCCAGGAACTTACGAAACATCCAGCACCAATAATTGTAATCATCTAGAGCAAAGGGGGCAAACTGGCGGCCCGTGGGCCAGATCAGGCCCGCCAAAGGATCGAATTAGGCCCGTGAGACAACACTCAGAGAAGCACAAGAGAAAAACAAGCTGCAGGTTGAAATATGTCGACTTGATGTTGTCAAAGCCAGGTGCCTCGAACAAAGACACTGTACTTGTATTTATTTCTCTCTCTCTTTCTCTCTCCCCCTCTCTCTCTCTCTCTCTCTCTTCCACACCTTCTCTCTCTCTCTCTCTCTCTCTCTCTCTCTCTTTCTTTCTCTCTCTCTCTCTCTTCCACGCTTTCTCTCCCACTCTCTGTCTCTGTCTCTTTCACTCTCTGTGTCTCTCTTTTTCTCTTTCTTTGTTGCTCTTTGTCTCTTTCTCTCTCTCTCTCTGTCTTTTTAACTTCTTTTGCTCTAACTTCCTTTTTTCCTTCTCTCTTTTTTCTTTCTCTCTTCCCACTCTCCACGCTTTCTTTTCTCTTTTCTCTCCTTCTGTCTTTCTATTTCTCTTTGGATTTCTTTCTTCCTCTCTCTTTCTTCCCCCCTCTCTCACGACTTCTCTTTTTATCTCTTTTGTTTCCTCACGCTCTCTCCCTCTCTCTCTTTCTTTATCCCGCCCTCTCTCTTCTTTTCCCTCCCTCTTTCTCTTATTTCTTTATCTCTCTTTTTCTTTCTCTTTCATCCACTCGTCCGGCCCCCGACAGAATGTTTGTTCTATCGTGTGGTTAAAATGAGTTTGACACCCCTGATCGAGAGAATAAGTGGCTAGAGAAGGAAAGAGTGAAAGATGAGGGAATCACAGGAATCAGTAACATTTGCTCGCATGACCAAACTTGGAAGGTAATAATAACAATAGAGGCTAGCAACCAGAGAGAGCCTGCAGACAGGAGGGCACTCTCCAGCCACTCCCCCCAGAGTGGCGCCCTCTAGAGGGCAAAAGTCCTTAAAAAGTCATTCTAATGAGCTGTTTTTGCTGATTATTTAAGTCAATCATGTTTCATTTCAATGAATAAAGTATGTGTACACCACTAGGGGGCGCTATTTATGACACACTGGGGCTTTATGGTGTTAAATTTATCATTTTGACTCAGTTTTGGCTTTTGTCAGAAACTTCCCCGTCTTTAATCAGCAGTTGCAAGATTTATGGCATCAAGAGCCCAAGTTGAAGACTTTTCCCGGAGCGGCTGGAAAGGTCGGTTCTGTTTTGCTGGAACTGTTTCTCCGATTGATTTCTTT
This sequence comes from Urocampus carinirostris, assembly GCF_059441175.1. NCBI lineage: Eukaryota > Metazoa > Chordata > Actinopteri > Syngnathiformes > Syngnathidae > Urocampus > Urocampus carinirostris. The sequence continues at coordinate 28,847,241 of NC_142363.1, read as the reverse complement.
TTTGTTTTTTTTTTCCTCAACAGACGGTCGATTCCTTTTTGGCTCCGTTTGCTTTCCGTCCGTGAAAATCTAGAAAAAGGAAATCAAAATTGAAACATGTGGCCATTGGTTTTCATCGGGACCCTGCGACAAGGCTGAGAGAAGCACCAGAGAAAAATGAGTCGGAAAAACGACCTGCGGTTTGAAATGTGTCCACTTGATGTCGCCAAAGACAGGCGCCGAACCAGAGTGCAGATGTATTTCTTTTTCTCTCCCTCTCTCTCTCTTTCTCTCTCTCTTTTGCTCTCTCACACTCTCTTTCTCTTTGACTCTCTCTTTTGCTTTTCTTTCCCTCTCTTTTTTCTCTCTCTTTCTTCCTTTTTTGTCACTCTCTCTCGTTGTCTCTTTTTTTGTTTATTGTTTTTTTTCCCTCTCTATCTCTATTTTTCCTCACCATATCTCTCTTTCCCACCACTTTTCTCATCTCCGTCTCTCTCTCTTTCTGTTGCTCTCTCTGTCTGTCTTTCCATTTCGATGTTCTTTTCTTTCTCCTTTTTACGTCTCTTTCTTTTTTTTTCTCCCTCTCTCTCTCTCCCTCTCTTTGTCTCTCTTTTGCTTTTGTTTTCTCTCTCTTTTTTCCCCCTCTCTCTTTCTTTTTCTCTCTTTTTCTCTCTTTCCCTCTTTCCCTTTTTTTCTGTCACACTCTCTTGTGATCTCTTTCTTTATCATGTTCCTTTTCCCTCTCTCTCTCTTTCTATTTTTCCTCACCATCTCTCTCTTTATCTCCCCTTTTCCCATCTCTGTTTCTCTCTCTTTCTCTCTCTCTTTGTCCTTTCATTTCGATTTTCTTTCCTCTTTCTCTTTTTTACCACTCTCTTTCATTTTCTCTCTGTTTTCTCTCTTTTCTGTCACTCTCTCTTGTTGTCTCTTTCTTTGTTGTGTTCTTTTTTCCTCTCTATCTCTCTTGTTCCTCACCATTTCTCTTTCTCACCTTTTTACCCATCTCTGTCTCTCTGTCTTTCTGTCACTCTTTCTCTTTGTCTTTCCATTTCGATGTTGTTTTCTTTCTCCTTTTTTACCTCTCTTTCTTTTTTCTCTCTCTCTTCTTTCCCTCTCTCTCTTTCTCTCCCTCCCTCTCTCTTCCTCTCTCTCTTTTGCTTTTCCTTTCTCTCTTTTTCCCCTCTCTCTTTCTTTTTTCTCTCTTTCGTCTCTTTCCCTTTCTTTTTCTGTCACACTCTCTTGTGATCTTTCTTTATCATGTTCCTTTTCCCTCTCTCTCTCTTTCTCTTTTTCCTCACCATCTCTCTCTTTATCTCCCCCTTTCCCATCTCTGTCTCTCTCTCTCTCTTTCTCTCTCTCTTTGTCTTTTCATTTCGATTTTCTTTCCTCTTTCTCTTTTTTACCACTCTCTTTCCTTTTCTCTCTGTTTTCTCTCTATCCCTTTCTTTTTTCTGTCACTCTCTCTCTCTCTCATTGTGTTTATCTCTTTCTTTTTCCCTGTCCCTCTTTATTTTTCCTCACTATCTCTCTCTTTCCCTCCCTTTTTCCTCTTTTCTCTTTCTTTCTCTTCTTCTCTTCCTTTCTTCCGCTACTGTGGTTTCTCTCGCTATTGTTTTCTGTATTTTTCTGTCTTTCTCCTTCTCCCTTTTACACTCTTTTTTTCCCTTCTCTCTTTCTCTTTTGCACTCTCTGTATTGTTCTTTCTCTCTTTTTAACTCTTTCTTTTCTCTCCTTGTCTCTTCCTCCCCCCCTCTCTCTTTCTTTCTCTTTAATCTACCAGTCTGGCACCCTGAGATTGTTTTTTTCTATCATGTGGCCCCCGAGTTAAAATGAGTTTGAAACCCCTGTCTTAGAGGCAAAAAAAATAATAACGTTCGAACAGTTCTGCACCAAATGCTAACATGATTTGATCATGTCATGTGCTTGTTAATCAAGGGATGAAAAGGTCATTTGGGATTTTTCACTCGTTTACTATTCGTTTTCTATAGGAGCCGCAGTACCGCGAAAATCCACTTGGGGAGCTCGACTTAGGGGACAGACACTCTCTAATACAGGGGTGTCAAACTCATTTTAACTCGGGGGCCACACGATAGAACACAAATTCTGTTGGGGGCCGGACTAGTAGATTAAAGAGAAGGGAAGAGAAAAGAAAGAAAGAGAGAGAATGAGAAAGAGAAAAAGAAAGAGAAAAAGAAAAAGATAGAGAAAGAGAGGAAGAAAGAAGAGAAAGAAAGAAAGAAGGGAAAGAAAGAAAGAAGAGAATGGAAGAAGAGAAAGAAAGAAAAGAAAGAAAGAAGAGAAATAAAAAGGAGAAAGAAAGAAGATAAAGAAGAGAAAGAAAAGAAAAAAAGAGAAGGAAAAGAAAGAAGAGAAAGAAAGAAGAGAAAGAAAAGAAAAAACAAAGAGAAAGAAAGAAGAGAAAGAAAGAAGAGAAAGAAGAGAAAGAGAGAAGGAAAGAAGAGAAAGAAAGAGAAAGAAGAGAAAGAAAAGAATAGAAAGAAAGAAGAGAAAGAAAGAAAAGAAAGAAAAGAAAGAAAAGAAAGAAAAGAAAGAAGAGAAAGAAAAGAAAGAAGAGAAAGAAAGAAGAGAAAGGAAGAGAGAGAAAAATAAATACAAGTACAGTGCCTTTGTGAGAGGCACCTGGCTTTGTCAACATCATGTTGACATATTTCAACCTGCAACTTGTTTTTCTCTTGCGCTTCTCTGAGTCTTGTCTCGCGGGCCGGATTCAATCCCTTAGCGGGCCTGATCCGGCCCGCGGGCCGCCTCTTTGACACCTGTGCTCTAATACTTCTTGTTTGATTCTGGCTTTGTTGTTGTTTAGTACTCTAAGTATAGTACCTTTGGTGTCCTGGAAGGCGCTTTGAAGTAGAATGTATAATTAGTATTGTTGATATTATTATTATTAATAGTGTTACGTAACAGTGTTATTAGTTTTCAGTAATCGGGTAATGGAACTAAATACCTTTTTTTGCTGTTACAACACCGTTTGAGTTACTGACTGTCAAAAGAGGAGCATTACGTATGTTTTTGTGTGTATTTACGTATGTTTTGTGCGTGTTTGCATACGTTTTTGTACATGTTTACGGTGTTTTTGTGCGTTTTCTTTGTGTTAACGTATATTTTTCGTCTGTGTTCACGTAGTTTTCTTCCTTTTTACGTATGTTTTTGTGTGTGTTTATGTACATATTTTGTGCGTGTTTATGTACACTTTTGTTCCTTTTTACGTACATTTTTGTGCGTGTTTGCATACGTTTTTGTGCATGTTTACTATGTTTTTGTGCGTTAATATGTACGTTTTTCATTGTGTTAACATACATTTTTCGTGTGTGTTCACGTACAGTTTTGTTCATTTTTACGTACATTTTTGTGTGTGTTTGTATATGTTTTTGTGCATGTTTACCATGTTTTTGTGCGTTAATATGTACGTTTTTGTTTGGGTTAACGTACATTTTTTGTGTGTGTTCATGCACAGTTTTGTTCCTTTTTACTTACATTTTTGTTCCTTTTTACTTACATTTTGTGTGTGTTTGCATACGTTTTTGTGCATGTTTACTATGTTTTTGTGCGTTAATGCGTACGTTTTTGTTTGTGTTAACGTACATTTTTCATGTCGCGTAGTTTTTGTTCCTTTCTACGTACATTTTTGTTCTTTTTATGTACATTTTGTGTGTGTTTGCATATGTTTTTGTGGATGTTTACTATGTTTTTGTGCGTTAATTCGTTTGTTTTTGTTTGTGTGAACGTACCTTTTTGGTGTGTATTCACGTACAGTTTTGTTCCTTTTTACGTAGGTTTTTTTTCCTTTTTACTTACGTTTTTTTTCCTTTTTACGTACATTTTTGTGTGAGTTTGCATATATTTTTGTGTGTGTTTACTGTTTATGTGCGTTAAAACGTAGGTTTTTTTATGTTAGCGTACATTTTTTGTGTGTGTTAACGTACATTTTTGTACCTTTTTACGTACATTTTTGTTCCTTTTTACTTACATTTTGTGTGTGCATACGTTTTTGTGCATGTTTACTATGTTTTTGTGCGTTATTATGTACGTTTTTGTTTTTGTTAACGTACATTTTTCGTGTGTGTTCACGTACAGTTTTGTTCATTTTTACGTACATTTTTGTGTGTGTTTGCATACGTTTTTGTGTGTGTTTACTATGTTTATATGCGTAAATATGTACGTTTTTGTTTGTGTTAGCGTACATTTTTTGGGTGCGTTAACGTACGTTTTTGTTCCGTTTTACGTACATTTTTGTGTGGATTTAAGTATGTTTTACGTGTTTACATACAATGTATGAGTTTTTGTATATTTTTATGTGTGTTTACGTACGTTTTCGTGCGTGATTACATACATTTTTGTGTGAATTTACGTACGCTTTTGTGCGTGTTTTTTGGGGAATTTTTGCACATTTACGATCGCGTTTGTGTGTGTTTGCATACGTTTTTGTACGTGTTTACTGTGATTTTGTGCGTTAATGCGTACGTTTTTGTTTGTGTTAACGTACATTTTTTGTGTGTATTCACGTAGTTTTGTTCCTTTTTACGTACATTTTTGTGTGAGTTTGCATACATTTTTGTGTGTGTTTACTGTTTATGTGCGTAAAAAACATACTTTTTTGTTTGTGTTAGCATACATTTTTTGGGTGCGTTAACGTACGTTTTTGTTCCTTTTTACGTACATTTTTGTGTGTGTTTGCATACGTTTTTGTGCATGTTTACTATGTTTTTGTGCGTTAATGCGTACATTTTTGCTTGTGTTAGCGTACATTTTTCGTGTGCGTTCATGTACAGTTTTGTTCCTTTCCATGTACGTTTTAGTTTTGTTTTTACGCACATTTTTGTGTGTGTTTGCATATGTTTTTGTGCATGTTTACTATGTTTTTGTGCGTTAATACGTACGTTTTTGTTTGTGTTAACGTACATTTTTTGTGTGCTTTTAGCATGGAAGCAGCTATTTGTTGCTGTGGTTCTTGGGTGAAAGCATTGCCAATATTTAGCGAAGATGTTACAGACCAGAAACAGTAGCACTCGTTTACTCCGTTTTATTAATAAAGAGGGAGAGTAGGGCTTGCTTCTACGAACTGATGGTTGACAGACAAGGGTAGCAGGTGTCTGGTCGAGCAAGAATGGTCGTACATTTGCAGGAATACTAGTCGTTAGCCGGGACGGGAGAGCAAGGGCGGTATCGAGTTCGGAAACAAGGTCGGCAACAGGTGTCAGGCAGGTAGCGGGGCAAAACAGGTCGGATGTCGGGAAGGCAGAACAGGGCAGAGTCAGGTCCGGAAACAGGCAGAGAAAAATAGGGTGGAAAATTGTCTGAAAGTGAGAGCTTGCCGAGCGGGGAGCATCGGTTCACAACGATCTGACAGGGTTCTCTTGAAAGCCGGGGGTTTAAAAAGAGTCTATTAGCCAATCAGCTCTCAGGGCCGTTGGCGCCAGTCACAGGTGCCTTGAATCGGCAATCATGACAGAAGAAGATGCAAATAACCCAGGTTTGGGGAACCAAATACTGATCTGCAATGTTTACCCCCCACAGTTCTCCCTCGAGATTGCCACGAACTGTTCACCAGCTCTTCCGGTCACGCCCGAGACGGCGTTTACCTGATCCGACCCGGCCTCGACCCCATCGTAGCCTACTGCGCCATGCAGGAAGGCGGTTGGACCGTGGTCCAGCACATCACCGTCAACAGCAGCGTTAGCTTCGACCAAAACTGGTCCGACTACAAACTGGGTTTCGGCGACGTTACCGGAGACCACTGGCTGGGCAACCGGTACCTCCACCTGCTCACCGGCGGGCCGGCACGGTATAAACTGGGAGTCAAACTGGTCGACCGGGACGCCGTCACCAAGACGGGAGAGTACGATCCTTTCCTGGTGGAGGACGAGTCGGCGGGGTACCGCCTGAGGTTGGGGTTGTTTCAGGGAACGGCCGTGGACGCCCTCACTAAGGATACCGATAACTACCTGCACGATAACCAGAAGTTCACCACCAGGGACCGGGACAACGATAATTATTTTCAGAATTGCGCTCGATTGGAGTTTCAAGGGGTGGCAGGGGGCGGTTGGTGGTACGATGCCTGCGCGGGAGCAAACCTGAACCGGAGGAACGTCATCTACTGGCAGACGGACTGCAACAAGGAACGGCTGTGCAAGTACGCCTGGATGATGGTGAAGCCGGCAATCGGAGGGAAAACCTGGAAGGACGAGCTGTGAAGACGTTTCCGGAACCCTACCTGCAAAAAAAATACGTTCTTGGCCCACTGGAAGATCCGTTTTCCTGATTTTTTATATTATTTTCCAGGTTTGAATTCATAGACTTTAATGTAATTTATTTTGTTTTCCGTGATATTTAAGTTAAACTTCTGAAAATTCTCAAGTTTGAAAAAGGTTTGGCGTTAGTGTTAACTTAACCTAACTAGGGATAGCTGTTAATGTTCAGGTTTAGGGTTAGGGAGTAAGGTCAATTTTAAGGTAAAGGGATAAGGATTTCAGAGCTAGGGTTAGCCTTAGGTTTAGAGTTTAGGGGTTTAGGGTAAACTGCAGGGTTAGGGTTTATATTTGAGATTTCGGGATTAGGGTTGGTGTTTAGGTTAAAGTTTGAAAAAGGTTTGGCGTTTATTTGAAAACGCATCAAAGAAAACAGGTTAGTTTGTACATTCTATGTTTCTGAACGAAAACAGTTTGGTGTTTAGTGTAGGGGTTAACTTTAGGGTTAGGGTTAGTGTTAACTTAACCTAACTAGGGATAGCTGTTAATGTTCCGGTTTAGGGTTAAGGAGTAAAGTCTGTTTTAGGGTAAAGGGATTAGCATTTCAGAGATAGGGTTAGCCTTAGGTTTAGAGTTTAGGGGTTTTAGGGTTTAGGTTTAACTTCAGGGTTAGGGTTTATATTTAAGATTTCAGGATTTGGGTTGGTATTAAGGTTATGGTTAGCTTTGGGGATTTAGGTTTGGGTTAGGTTTTGGAGTTTGGGGTTAACTTCGTGGTTAAGGTTTAGGGTTAGCTTTAAGTTTAGAGTAGGGTTCACCTTATGGTTAAGGTATAGGGAAGAGGGTAGGGTTTAGGGTTAGTTCTATAGATTAGGGTTTATGTAGCTTCCTCATTTTAGGGTCAGCGTTAGTGTTAACTTAACCTAACTGTGGATAGCTGTTAATATTCAGGTTTAGGATTAGGAAGTAAGGTCTATTTTAGGGTAAAGGGATTAGGATTTCAGAGTTGGGGTTAGGGGTTTAGTGTTAACTGCAGGGTTAGGGTTTATATTTAAGATTTCAGGATTAGGGTTGGTGTCAAGGTTTTGATAAGTGTCAGGGATTTAGGTTTGGGTTAGGTTTTGGAGTTTGGATAAAAACTTCATGGTTAAAGTTCAGGGTTAGCTTTAGGTTGAGAGTTAGGGTTCGCCTTATGGTTAAGGTATAGGAAAGAGGGTAGGGTTTAGGGTTAGTTTTATAGATTAGGGTTTCAGGGTTAGGGTTGGTGTTAAGGTTATGGTTAGCTTCAGGGATTTATATTTTGGTTAGGTTTCGGTGTTTGCGGTTAACTCCATGGTTAAGGTTTAAGGTTAGCTTTGGGTTTAGAGTTAGAGTTGAGCTTATGGTTAAAGTATAGGAAAGAGGGTAGGGTTTAGGGTTAGTTTTATAGGTTAGGGTTTCAGGCTTAGGTTTGGCTTTAGACTTAGGTTTAGCTTCATGGTTAGTGTTTAGGGAAAGTTTATCCAACCTTTTTCGAGCTCAGAGCTACTTTTTGTTACTAATTAGCGTATTTGATATACATTTCTAAATTAACTTATCATGTTATTACTATGATGTTACTATGTTATTACCAGGTTAATTATTGAAAGTAGGGTTTTCTATTTCTTCCTTTTGTGGTTTATGTTGCTTCCTCATTTTTATTTATTTTTATTTTTACAATTTTTTTCGACAATGATCAGGAAGCCTTGCACTGCTTGTGATGGATATTCAGAATAAATAAATGACAACAATAAATAGACTCAAATACTTTTACTAGAAAATCACAATGATCCAGCACTGGCTATTTTCGGAACAGGTCCGTGGGCAACTCATCGGTCCCTAGGGGCACCTGGGGACAAGGTTTACATTTGTTTAAGGGTTAGGGCTTTGAGATAGAGTTTAGGTTTATGGTTGGGGACAGTGTTTAGAGCTAGCTTTAAGGGTCAGCGTTTAAGATTAGGGTTTAGGGTATAGGATTAGCCTTAGTTGAGGGTTATCTTTAGAGTTAGGGTTTAGGTTTAGAGTTTAGGTGTCACCGTTGCTCATTGCCCTCACTTGGCCCCGCCCTTTTGGCGCCCCCTATTTAAGCTCAGTGCTCTCACTCACCCCTCGTCAGTCCGTCAACGAACCTCCGCACCCGCAAGACGTGTGTTTTGACTCTGTCCGGTATCCTGCTTGAGTATCCTGTCCAGTATCATACCCGTCTATCTCATCCTGTCTGATATCTGACTCCAGTCTCCAGTATCGGGTATCGATCCGGTCTATCTCGTTCTGTTTGATATCTGACTACTGTCTCCAGTGTCTGGTATCGATCCCGTCTGTCTCGTCCTGTTTGATATCTGACTCCAGTCTCCAGTATCGGGTATCGATCCGGTCTATCTCGTTCTGTTTGATATCTGACTACTGTCTCCAGTGTCTGGTATCGATCCCGTCTGTCTCGTCCGGTCTGATATCTGACTCCAGTGTCTGGTATCGATCCCGTCTGTCTCGTCCTGTCTAATATCTTGCTACAGTCTCCAGTATCCAGTATCAATTCTGCCTGTCTCATCCTGTCCGATATCTTGCGCCAGTCTCCAGTATACAGTATCGATCCCGTCTGTCTCGTCCTGTCTGATATCAGACTCCAGTCTCCAGTATCTGGTATCGATCCCGTCCGTCTCGTCCAGTCTGATATCTGACTCCAGTGTCTGGTATCGATCCCGTCTGTCTCGTCCTGTCTAATATCTTGCTACAGTCTCCAGTATCCAGTATCAATTCTGCCTGTCTCATCCTGTCCGATATCTTGCGCCAGTCTCCAGTATACAGTATCGATCCCGTCTGTCTCGTCCTGTCTGATATCAGACTCCAGTCTCCAGTATCTGGTATCGATCCCGTCTGTCTCGTCCAGTCTGATATCTGACTCCAGTGTCTGGTATCGATCCCGTCTGTCTCGTCCTGTCTAATATCTTGCTACAGTCTCCAGTATCCAGTATCAATTCTGCCTGTCTCATCCTGTCCGATATCTTGCGCCAGACTCCAGCATACAGTCTCGATCCCGTCTGTCTCGTCCTGTCTGATATCAAACTCCAGTCTCCAGTATCTGGTATCGATCCCGTCTGTCTCGTCCTGTCTGATATCGGGACTCCAGTGTCTGGTATCGATCCCGTCTGTCTCGTATTGTCTGATATCTTGCTACAGTCTCTAGTCTCCAGTATCCGGTATCGATTCCGCCTGTCTAATCCTGTCCAATATCTTGCGCCAGTATCCGGTATCGATCCCGTCGATCTCGTCCTGTCTGATATATGACTCCACTCTCCAGTATCTGGTATCGATCCCGTCCGTCCAGTATCTGCTCGTATATCTGGTATCGATCCTGTCAGTCCCATCCTGTCCGGTATCGACCCCGTCTGTCCGGTATCTGCTCATGTATCAAATATTGATCTCGACGGCCTCTGGCTTCCTGTTGTTCCCTCTGTTTTACTTCTTCCGCCCAGCAATCGCAGAATCACTGGCATTTGTGCCCACGCGCATGACTGCCCCAGTCCCGGAAAATAAAAGCTTGTGTGAAAACGTTACGCATTTGGGTCCTCCTCCTGTTCTGGTTCTGATATTAGGGTTAGGTCTAGGATTAGGGGTTGGGCTTGGCGATAGATTTAAAAAAAAACGTTTGTAGGAAAGCTATTTGTCAGCACATTTGTATAAACCTCAAATAGACAAATGGCATTACATACAACCTGTTGACATTTAAAGTTCCTCCTGAGACCGAAAATGCAAATACTAACATTAAAATAATGATGGGAAAATGGCGGATGTGATGAGGTTTCGGATAACAAACGAGTCGGGGTCGGGGGGAAGCTCATTATGGAGGAAAAATGTATTCCAGTAACCTTTACGCTAGGGAATTTCAAAGAATTTCTAGGATTCATAGTGTTTCACTCTGAAATCCAGTCGTGAGTTAGACACTGTAGTGACGCTTTTGGCCTGAGGTGGCAGTCACGAGTTGATAAGCCTAGAAAGTAACATTTAATAATATTCCTTCCGACAAAAAAATCAAAGTACATTATGGTTACTCATCAAAATACCAAATATCGGAGCGATCAGTATACGATTAATACAAGGTTTAAACACGGATGTCCCAACTTTACTAACACATTTGATTTTTTGATTAATTTAACTTTGGGAATTAATCACATTATATAAAAAAGGTTAATATCTCTATCCCTGTATTATCAAACTGAAAAAATAATTCAACTTATCATAGTAACATAGGAATTCAAATGAGTTAAAGCTTGAGTTAAAGTCAAGTTGAGTTAAAGCAGAGTTAAAGATCTAACTTGAAGTTTATTGAGGTTTTAACATTTGAGTTCAAGGAGAGTTAAGGCTTTAACTCGGGGTTAAACATTTAAAGCTGCTTGAGTTCCAAGTTGCAGCTTTAAAAATGTTTTAACAGTTGAGTTAAAGTCAAGTTAACTTGCAGTTAAAGCTTTAAACATGCTTTAAAACTTGAGTAAGGCTGCTTTAACTTCAAATATTAGTATAGAAAACATGTTTTAATGAGTTAAGGCTCTAAAGGTCTTCTAACAGTTGAGTTAAAGATTAAAGTTAAAGCTTTAATGATTCTTTAGCAGTTAACTTAAAATACAGTAAAATATTGAACTTTGAGTTAAAGGTAGAGTTAACCTGCTTTAACTTTAAGCTTTAACGATTGTAGAAAACTCGTTCTAACGGCTCAAACCTCGAATGGTTTCTTCAGTGATTGAGTTAAAGCAGAGTTAAATATCTAACTTGAAGTTTGTTGATGCTTTAACATTTGAGTTCAAGGAGAGTTAAGGCTTTAACTCAGAGTTAAACATTTAACGCTGCTTGAGTTCAGGAGTTTCAGCTTTAAAAATGTTTTAACAGTTGAGTTAAAGTCAAGTTAACTTGCAGTTAAAGCTTTAAACATGCTTTAAAACTTGAGTAAGGCTGCTTTAACTTCAAATCTTAGTATAGAAAACATGTTTTAATGAGTTAAGGCTCTAAAGGTCTTCTAACAGTTGAGTTAAAGATTAAAGTTAAAGCTTTAATGATTCTTTAGCAGTTAACTTAAAATACAGTAAAATATTGAACTTTGAGTTAAAGGTAGAGTTAACCTGCTTTAACTTTAAGCTTTAACGATTGTAGAAAACTCGTTCTAACGGCTCAAACCTCGAATGGTTCTTCAGCGATTGAGTTAAAGCAGAGTTAAATATCTAACTTGAAGTTTATTGATGCTTTAACATTTGAGTTCAAGGAGAGTTAAGGCTTTAACTCAGAGTTAAACATTTAAAGCTGCTTGAGTTCACGAGTTGCAGCTTTAAAAATGTTTTAACAGTTGAGTTAAAGTCAAGTTAACTTACAGTTAAAGCTTTAAACATGCTTTAAAACTTGAATAAGGCTGCTTTAACTTCAAATCTTAACAAGTATAGAAAACTTGTTTTATGAGTTAAAGCTCTAACGGTGCTCTCACAGTTGAGTTAAAGATTAAAGTTAAAGCTCTAATGATTCTTTAGCAGTTGACTTAAAATGCAGTAAAAGATTGAACTTTGAGTTAAAGGTAGAGTTAACCTGCTTTAACTTTAATTCTAAGAATTGTAGAAAACTCGTTCTAAAGGCTTAAACCTTGAAGGGTTCTTCAGCAGTTGAGTTAAAGCAGAGTTAAAGATCTAACTTGAAGTTTATTGATGCTGTAACATTTGAGCTCAAGGAGAGTTAAAGCTTTAACTCTGGGTTAAACATTTAAAGCTGCTTGAGTTCACAAGATGCAGCTTCAAAAATGTTTTAACAGTTGAGTTAAAGTCAAGTTAACTTACAGTTAAAGCTTTAAACATGCTCATCGGATCGTGGAAGCAAGCACTGCTCTCTTTTTCAATAAAACTGAGTTAAACCAACGCTATTGGGTCCTGTCTCCCGAAGGATTTTATACATTTGACTATAAAGGATTTTATACGATTGAATACAAGTTACATTTATTGAGTGCAATGAACCGAGTAGGCTATAGTTCAATGCAGAATATTTTGACTAGGGAATTTTGATAACAGGACTCTGACGGAGGACAAGACCCCGATGACGTAGAAACGCTCGGTGTTGTTTTGAGTTTTCCGGACATCGCGACGCCCAGGGGGGGCTTCCTTGGCACGCCCATGGGAGGGGTCGGGGGACGTGGGCCGAGAGGAGAAAGCCTGGTGAGAAAAAGGCTTCACAGACACTCCGACGATACTAATTCGGCCATATTTGATAGAGTTCACTTAGTTCTATTGTTAAGGAAATTGAATCTGCCCCCGTGTGAAAATGTCGGCTTTTCTTCATCTTTCCCATCAAGAAATGAGCGCGCATTGTTGGGTGAACGTAGGTTGTGTTTGGTTAACGGAGTCAGATAACTCATTCGAACAATTTGGTAAACGACACGTTTTAATATTTAATTCCCAACGCTCCGTTTCTGGCTCGTGACATCAACTGTAAAAGGACTTAAAACGTTCCATGTGTTTTAACAGTCGAGTTAAAGTAGAGTTAAATATTTAACTTCAAGTTAAATCTAAAATCGTGCTTTAACAGTTGAGTTAGGCTTGAGACTTTCTAATAGCAGTTAACTTTAATGAGGCTTTAAAAATGGAGTATAGCTGCTTTAACTTCAAGACTCAAGAGTTAAAGCTTTAAAGCTTCAATCAAATTCCTTGAAAATCACAATGACCTGGTGAGCTGTTTTCAGAAGCGGTTTGGGGCTCTTGAATTCATTGTCAAAAAATAAAGGTCTGCGATTAACTCGATCATCGAATCATCAGTTCTAATGTCCTGTTGAAACTTGGGTTAGGATTAGGGTTAGGGAACAGGTGTCAAACAGCCGGCCCGCGGGCCAAATCAGGCCCGCTGAGGGATTGAATCCGGCCCACGAGACAACACTCAGAGAAGCGCAAGAGAAAAACAAGCTACAGGTTGAAATATGTCCACTTGATGTTGCCAAAGCCAGGTGCCTCGAACAAAGACACTGTACTTGGATTTATTTCTCTCTCTTTTTCTTTTCCACCCCTTTTCTCCCACTCTGTCTCTGTGTCTCTCACTCTCTGTGTCTCTCTTTTTCTCTGCCTTTGTTCTCTTTCTCTCTCTCTGTGTCTTTTAACCTCTTTTGCTCTAACTTCCTTTTTTTCCTTTTCTCTCTTCATACTCTGTGCTTTCTTTTCTCTTTTCTCTCCTTCTGTCTTTCTATTTCTCTTTGGATTTCTTTCTTACTCTCCCTTTCTTTCCCCCTCTCTCACGACTTTTTATCTTTTGTTTCTCACGCTCTCTCCCTCTCTCTCTTTTTCTTTCTTTGTCCCGCCCGCTCTCCTTTTCCCTCTTTCTCTTATTTTTTTATCTCTCTTTTTCTTTCTCTTTAATCTACTAGTCCGGCCCCTGACACAACGTTTGTTCTATCGTGTGGCCCCGAGTTAAAATGAGTTGGTTAGGGTTAGGGTTAGGGTTAGGGTTAGAATTGAGATTAGAGTTAGGGTTAGGTTAGGAAGCAATCTTACTTTCTCAAGGTCCCCCAAAAAACATTTTTTGGAGGTCCTTGGGAAACCAAGTTTCTGCACTGGCCATCCAGGAAACTGGAGCGTTTCTCACCTGCGTTCGTTTAGTCCATCGCTCTCTCTCTCTCTCTCTTCCCCCCTTTTCCACCCCTTTTCTCCCCCTCTGTCTCTTTCTCTTTCACTCTCTGTGTCTCTCTTTTTCTCTTCCTTTGTTACTCTTTGTCTCTTTCTCTCTCTGTGTCTTTTTAACTTCTTTTGCTCTAACTTTCTTTTTTCCTTTTCTCTCTTTTCTCGTTCTCTCTTCCTACCTCTCGCGCTTTCTTTTCTCTTTTCTCTCCTTCTGTCTTTCTTTTTCTCTTTGGATTTCTTTCTTCCGCTCCATTTCTTTCCCCATCTCTCACAACTTCTCTTTTTATCTCTTTTGTTTCTCACGCTCTCTCTCTCTTTCTTTGTCCCGCCCTCTCTCCTTTTCCCTCCCTCTTTCTATTATTTCCTTATCTCTCCTTTTCTTTTGCTTTAATCTACTAGTTTGTTTACAAAGTCATATGTGTCTTTAATGTAGCTATTATGTTTTGTGGATAGTGTGAGGAAGTGGTCTATGTATTCAGCGATCCTGTAGGATTCACTGTTGCAATCTGAGACAATAGGTCTTCCTGCTGGGACTTCATATGGTATAGTCCACGATAATGGTGGTTTGTGGATTTTAGGTAGCGGGTAAAATCTACGGGGTCTGGCTTCTTCTTCTCCCATTAGGTAGCGGCTTTGTATTTTGCTAGGGTTAGGGTTAAGATTAGAGTTAGGGTTAGGGTTAGGGATGGTTAGGGAGACCGCCAGCACAGAGGTCCGACACGAAAACCAGTTCAAGTAAGTTTTGGGCCCACCATGGGGTTGGAGCCGTACCAGTAGAGCTTCTCCTCTATCCCCTTCCTCTTCCACCGACAAAGAAGAAGCATTCGGAAAGTCTTGCGGAAAGTCTTGTTGCAGAGTGCGTAGCACATGGGGTTGACGGTGCTGTTGACGTAGCATAGCCAGTAGCCCAAATGCCACAACGAGACGGGAACGCAGTCGGAGCAGAAGGTGGACACCAGGACCATGATGTTGTACGGAGTCCACGTTAGCATGAAAGCTAGCAAGATAGCGCTCAAGGTCTGAGCCGCCTTCCTTTCCTTGATCAGGACCATTCTCTTCCTCTTGTTTTTAAGGGCGGCGTCTCCCGACGTCCCCCTGACGGATTCCGTTGAGGACGACCCGGTTTTGCCGTCCCCGTTTCGGTCTTTCGACCTGTTTCGGGACGGCGTTCGGAAAAGGACGTCCTCGTCGTGGATGCCGAGGCGTCCGTTCTCGCTCCTGGTCGGGACTTTGCAGGGGGGTTGGGACGTCCCCGGAGACGTGGACTTGTCCTCGTCTTCTGAGGACACGTAGCTGTTGTGGGTTGTCGTAGTCCCGGATTTTAGAGCTGCAACATAAGTCTTGGGTCAATTCATTCGATTAAATCGTCTCTATTCCTGAGCAGAATACCTCAAATGGACATTGTGGACAACATATTTAAAATTTTTAATGCTAGCATGGTTCATAAAGTGTCAAAAACTTGAAAATAATTTAAGTTCTAAAAGTTAAAGCTGCTTTAATGCTTGAGTTAAAGCTTTAACTATCTTAAAAGCTGCTTTAAAACAGTAATTCATTGCTGTACCGCGGTTAGCTTATAACGGTCTTGCTACTTCGCCGATTTTCATTGTGTATCGTGTTCTGCATTCTGATTGGCTAAACAACCGCCCCACCCCTTTTCTGCCTGTGCCTGCCTGTGCGTCTGAGTTGTCCACTAAACAGCTCGACATACCTGCATAACGCAAATCTTTTTCAATTTCAAGTTTCTCTAAAAGCTTGCGACTGGCTGGCAACCAGTTCAGGGTGTCCCTTGCCCACCGAGGATAACTAGGATGGGCTCCGGCACCCCCGCGACCCTACTGAGGATAAGCGGTGCCGATAATAGTTGGAAGTTTCTCTAAAAGCCATCGTGTCGACAAAACGATTGGGACTGACAAAAGCCACAAAAGTCAGAGGAAGAGGCTTTCTTTCGCCAACAAATTGGACTTCTCCACTTGCTAAAATTGCTCTGGAGCCACATGCAATTATTTGGCGCTCTCTAGTGGCTCCCTAGTGCTTTTTCAAAAATGTTTGATAATGGAAAAACATACGGTTTCTGTAAGCAGATGAACGGGATACAAATATTATTAACGTTTTCCGAGGATTGTAACCAGATACAGTATGTGTTTCATTCCTTATATATGCTTTATATAAGGCTTTTAATTCTTCTAGAGGGAAGATATTGCTCTTTCAACATTAATGGTTCTGTCATGTCCTACATGGTTGTCATGGCGCCCAGCTGGCCCCGCCCCTTGACACCGGCTGACCTGCGTTTTCCTGATTACTCCTATGGGTACTTACTTCGGTGTAATATTCTGAGAGATTCCTGCAAGTTCTGTTTAATCCTGTTAAATGCCTAGTCTGTAGTTTTGCCTGCATTTGAGCTGGTTTTGTTTTGTTTTTGGTCCGTTTGTGTGTTGGACAACTTCTTTTTCTAAATTAAAGTGACAGATCGTCTACGCAAATGAGTTCCAACTTCCTGATTCCCGGTCCGTTTCGTGACAGGTTCCTAACCTATGCACTACAAAATCCACATGAGGTCGACTAAATATCATCTGAAGTAAAAACGTATTACCAATAAATACCAACAAAATTGATAAACATCTGCTTCTTTGGGTTCTCTACCCTCCCCCTGGCGGCCAGATTGGGCATTGCAGCTAATGACCAAACACAAGCAGCCAAATCCAATCTTCTATCCGTTTTGCTTGTGTTGAATATTGACTTTCGACAAACTAAAATCCTGAAGATTTGGTGAATAACCGTAAAATAGTTATTACGAAGGAGTTTTTTTACCTTTTCGGCTTTTCGGACCACTAGACAAGCCTCTAGTCCGGTCCCGGGAGGCGGTCCCAAACCATGACCGGATATTCCGAGACTGTCCCCCCTCGGGTTTCCGGTCCCCCTCCCGCAACTCGGCCAAATCTTTAGTCCTCTTCTCCGTCTCTTTGTAGATCCGACAGTACAGGATGGTCATCACCGAAACCGGCACGTAAAAAGCCGCGATGGCCGTCCCGAAGGTGATAACGGGTTCTGAGAAAAACTGAATCTGGCACTGGCGTTCGGGGACCGTCCTCTTGCCCACAAAGTACTGCCAGCAGAGGATAGGGGGCGCCCACAACACCAGGGACACCAACCAAGCCAGTCCGATCACCACCCCGGCCCGTTTCGGGGTACGCTTGGCCCGGTAGGTTAGCGGCCTGGTGATGGAGAAATAGCGGTCGAAGCTAATGGCTAGCAGGTTCATGACGGAGGCGTTGCTAGCTACGTAATCCACCGCTAGCCACAAATCACAGGCTAGGGTCCCGAGGGCCCAATGCCCCACCAGGATGTAGGACGTGTACAAGTTCATCGAGAAGACCCCGATAATCAAATCGGCGGCTGCCAGACTCAGCAGGAAGTAGTTGTTGACCGTCTTCAGCCGGCTGTTGACCTTGAAGGACAGCATCACCAGGACGTTTCCCACCACCGTCACCAGGCTCACCGAGGCGGAGACGGTTGCTATGGCGACCGTCTCCCAGAGGTCGGGTGGGTCTGTACCGGTGTTGTTGATGGTGGAGTTTGGCGCGTCCATGTTTTGAGCGCTTAGTCGCAACTCATCGGGAAACGCATTTTCTAAAGAGACAAAGAAAATAGGTTGTTTTCATGTTAAAGTATCTTTTTGCCACTAGGTGGCAGTACAATCCCTTCTTCTTTGAATTTTCCCTGAAGGATTTCTATACATTTTACTATAAAGGATTTTATACAAGTTACATTTATTGAATGCAATGAGGATTTTTCACAGAGAAGGCTTAAGTTCAATGACAGGTCACGCCGTTCGGAATGCGAATGTTTTGTTTAGTTCAGTTGAATTCTGAACGCAGATGGTAGGCGAAAAAAGATTCTTTTAAGGGTGAAGCATTTTTTTGGCCACTAGATGGCAGTACAACCCCTTCTTCTTTGAATTACCCTGAAGGATTTTAATACATTTTACTATAAAGGATTTTATACAAGTTACATTTATTGAATGCAAAGATTTTTCACAGAGAAGGCTTA
The DNA here is from genome assembly GCF_059441175.1 of Urocampus carinirostris. Taxonomy (NCBI): domain Eukaryota; kingdom Metazoa; phylum Chordata; class Actinopteri; order Syngnathiformes; family Syngnathidae; genus Urocampus; species Urocampus carinirostris. The sequence goes on along the minus strand of NC_142363.1, from coordinate 28,829,360 downwards.
AGTTCAATGACAGGTCACGCCGTTCGGAATGCAAATGTTTCGTTTAGTTCTGTTGAATTCTGAACGCAGATGGTAGCCTAAAAAAGATTGTTTTAAGGGTGAAGCATTTTTTTGGCCACTAGATGGAAGTACAACTGATTCTTCTTTTAATTTTCCCTGAAGGATTTTAATACATTTTACTATAAAGGATTTTATACAAGTTACATTTATTGAATGCAAAGATTTTTCACAGAGAAGGCTTAAGTTCAATGACAGGTCACGCCGTTCGGAATGCGAATGTTTTGTTTAGTTCTGTTGATAACAGAATTCTGACGCGGATTGTAGGCGATGTTTGGAGAGCGAGGCCCTGATGAGGTGGAAACGCGCGGGGATGTTTTGACCGGTCCAGACATCAAGGCGACGAGGTGGCGACGAGGTGGAGTCCACGTGGGGAGTCTCTGGCCCGCCCATGGGAGGAGTTGGCATGCCCATGGGAGGAGCCGACACGCCAGCTTGGGAAAAAGGTGTGGGCCGTGAGAAAGGAGAAGATCGAGGAACAATCGAGAAAGATGCTCGACGAAGAGCGACACTAATTTGATGGAATTCACTTAGTTTATTATTTAAGAAATGAAATCTGCCCCCGTGTGGAAATACCGGTCTCTTGTTCATTCAACCCCTCCCCCCAACCACATCTCCATCCAAAAACCTTACTCAAACCTAAACCCTAACCCCAGCTACAACACCTAGTACAGGGCAGAAACCCTAGCCCCCCTAACCACATCTCCATCCAAAACCCTAACTCAAACCTAAACCCTAACCTTAGCTCCAACACCTAGTTTAGAGCTGAACCCCTAGCCCCTAACCACATCTCCATCCAAAACCCTAACCCTAGCGCAAACACCTAGTTTAGAGCTGAACCCCTAGCCCCCTAACCAAATCTCTATCCAAAACCATAACCCTAGCACAAACACCTAGTTTAGGACTGAAACCATAGCCCCCTAACTACCTCTCCATCCAAAACTAAAATCAAAATCCTAACCCTAGCGCCAACACCTAGTTTATAGCTGAAACCCTAGACCCCAACCACATTTCCATCCAAAACCTTAACCCTAGCACCAACACCTAGTTTATAGCTTAAGCCCTAGCCCCCCTAACCACATCTCCATCCAAAACCCTAACTCAAACCCAAACCCTAACCCCAGCTACAACACCTAGTTTAGGGCAGAAATACTGGTGACCCTAACCACATCTCCATCCAAAACCCTAACTCATACCTAAACCCTAACCGTAGCTCCAACACCTAGTTTATAGCTGAACACCTAGCCCCCCAAACCACATATCCATCCAAAAACCTTACTCATACCTAAACCCTAACCCCAGCTAAAACACCTAGTATAGGGCAGAAACCCTAGCCCCTTACCACATCTCCATCTAAAACCCTAACCCTAGCGCAAACACCTAGTTTAAAACTGAAACCCTAGCCCCCTAACCACCTCTCCATCCAGAATCCTAACTCAAATTGAAACCCTAACCTGAGCTCCAACACCTAGTTTATAGCTGAACCCCTCAGCCCCCTGACCACATCTCCGTCCAAAACCCCAAATTCAAACCTAAACCCTAACCCTAGCTCCTACACCACGTTTAGAGCTGAAACCCTAGGCCCCTAACCAGGTATCCATCCAAAACCCTAACTCAAACCTAAACCTTAACCCTAGCTTCAACACATATAGTTTAGAACTGAGACCCTAGCCCCCTAACCACATCTCCAACCAAAACCCTAACTCAAACCTAAACCCCAACCCTAGCTCCAACACCTAGTTAATAGCTGAAACCCTAGCCCCTTTAACCACATCTCCATCCAAAACCCTAACTCAAACCTAAACCCTACCCTAACCCTAGCTTCAACACCTATAGTTTAGAACCGAGACCTTAGCCCCCTAACCACATCTCCAACCAAAACCCTGTGACCCTTACAGGGCTCCGCCCAGGGTAAGTCAAAGGAAGTTTGGAGGTGACGGGTTTTCTTGTTTTAATTTTCAGATTTAAAATGGCCGCAATGATCTATCATTTATTACATCTCACATTTCAGTTTCATTTGAATAGAAAAACAAATTAACACGCAATGAAAATCTGTTAATTCCGTGTTTATCCTGAACTACTACACCATATTCTATTCCGCGAAGCACTACCTCGTTTTGACCACTAGATGGCAGCAGCAGCGATCTTTAACGCGCGTCTACTTGGAAATGAATGACCTTTGCATGGGACCTTCTATTCCCGAGGACAGTGACCTTTGCACTCGCAGGCCGGCCAGGCCCCGAGCTAGCCTTCATGGGGCCCTAAGCAAAATGAGATTTGGGGCCCCCTATTGCTTGATCATTTCTATGCCTACTAGAACTCAGTCCATGTTCTACTCCAGGGGTGGGCGACCATTTGGAGTCGGGGGCCGCATGTAACGGTTATAATCGAATCAAATTGGGCTTGGAACGACCATATTTACAGCAAAATAGGAAATAAGGATAGCTCTTCAGAAAGAAAGAAACAAAGAGAGAAAGAAAGAGAGAAACAGAGAAAGAAAGAGAGAAACAAAGAAACAAAGAAACAAAGAGAGAAAGAAAGAGAGAAAGAAAGAGATAAAGAGAGAATGAAATGAAATGATCTGCATTTCTATAGCGCTTTTCAAGTCAATGACTTCTCAAAGCGCTTTACATTGTGGAAGAAAGAAAGAGAGAAAGAAAGAGAGAGAGAGAGAAAGAAAGAGAGATAGATAGGAAGAAAGAAAGAGAGAAAGAAAAAAAGAGAGAAAGAAAGAGAGAAAGAAAGAAAGAAAGAGAGAAAGAAAGAAAGAAAGAGAGAAAGAAAGAGAGAAAGAAAGAAAGAAAGAAAGAAAGAAATAAAGAAAGAAAGAAAGAAAGAAAGAAAGAAAGAAAGAAAGAAAGAAAGAGAGATAGATAGGAAGAAAGAAAGAGGGGGATAAAGAAAGAAAGAAAGAAAGAAAGAAAGAAAGAAAGAAAGAAAGAAAGAAAGAGATAAATAAAGAAACAAAGAGAGAAACAAAGAAACAAAGAAACAAAGAAACAAAGAAACAAAGAGAGAAAGAGAGAAAGAGAGAAAGAGAAAGAAAGAAAGAAAGAAAGAAAGAAAGAAAGAAAGGAATAAAGAAACAAAGAGAGAAACAAAGAAACAAAGAGAGAAAGAGAGAAAGAAAGAAAGAAAGAGAGAAAGAAAGAAATAAAAAAAGAAAGAAAGAAAGAAAGAAAGAAAGAGAGAAAGAAAGAAAGAAAGAAAGAAAGAAAGAAAGAAATTAAAAAGAGAAAGAAAGAAAGAAAGGAATAAAGAAACAGAGAAACAAAGAAACAAAGAGAGAAAGAGAGAAAGAAAGAGAGAAAGAAAGAAAGAAAGAAAGAGAGAAAGAGAGGAATAAAGAAACAAAGAGAGAAACAAAGAAACAAAGAGAGAAAGAGAGAAAAAAAGAAAGAGAGAAAGAAAGAAATTAAAAAAGAAAGAAAGAAAGAAAGAAAGAAAGAAAGAGAGAAAGAGAGAAAGAGAGAAAGAGAGAAAGAGAGAAATAAAGAAACAAAGAGAGAAACAAAGAAACAAAGAGAGAAAGAGAGAAAGAAAGAGAGAAAGAAAGAAAGAAAGAAAGAGAGAAAGAAAGAAATTAAAAAAAGAAAGAAAGAAAGAAAGGAATAAAGAAACAAAGAGAGAAACAAAGAAACAAAGAGAGAAAGAGAGAAAGAAAGAAAGAAAGAAAGAAAGAAAGAAAGAAAGAAAGAAAGAGAGAAAGAAATTTAAAAAAGAAAGAAAGAAAGAAAGAAAGAAAGAGAGAGAGAGAAATAAAGAAACAAAGAGAGAAACAAAGAAACAAAGAGACATAGAGAGAAAGAGAGAAAGAAAGAGAGAAAGAAAGAAAGAAAGAAAGAAAGAAAGAAAGAAAGAAAGAAAGAAAGAAAGAAAGAACTGCCTACCCTCATGTTTTGAGTTTTAAGTTCATATTCCAACATATTCTCTGTTTTTTCACTTTCATATTTTGTTCTGTTATAGCTAGTCACTGCCCAACTACATTCTCTGCCTTCCCTTCACGTTTTAAGTTAGCGTTGCAACAGATCCTGTTTAATGTCTTTTTTAGCTCAGTTACAGCTAAATAGTGCTTGTGTCTTCTTACTTTCATGTTTTGTTCATTGACCTCTAGTCTGTGTTCCAACACGATGTAGCACGGATATGTAGTCACGCCTGTCTTAAAGTAAGTTAGTTATTAGTAAACTGTATCCTAATCCTTCTGTACACTATCTGATACCCATTCTTTTTTGCCGAACGAATCCTTTCTTGATAGAATCAAATTTGGCATTTAATTCAAGTTCTTTTCCTCGACCGCGCCGCAAAATTTCATGTACTTCGTACAATAGCGAACATCTCCCGCAGGGAAACCTCAGAGGACAAAACTCCACCGTGAAGAGCGAACATTGACTAATAAGGCATCATGGCTTAAGCCTTATTTGTTAGGACATTTCGAGTGAGAAGGAGGTGCGAAATTGCCAACAGATTGAGCGAGGGAGAAAAAGAAAGAGAAGGAGTGAGAGAAATAAAAGGGAAATAGAAAGAAATACAAATTAGGGAGGATTAAAAATAGGAACACGGAAAGAAAAAAGAAATAGAGCAAAAATAAAGAGAGAAAGTAAGCAAAACAAAATAGAGAAAAAAAGAGAAGGAAATAATAGAGAAAAAAGAAATAGAGATAAAAGAGAGAATGAAACAGAGAATGAAAGAGAGAACGAAAGAGAGAACGTAAGAATGAAAGAAATAAAGATAGAGAGAAAGAGAAAATAAAGAGAGAAAGTAAGCAAAACAAAATAGAGAAAAAAAGAGAAGGAAATAATAGAGAAAAAAGAAATAGAGATAAAAGAGAGAATGAAACAGAGAATGAAAGAGAGAACGAAAGAGAGAACGAAAGAATGAAAGAAATAAAGATAGAAAGAAAGAGAAAAAGAAAGAGGGGAAGAGAAAGAAATAGAGAATGAAAGAGAGAACGAAAGAGAGAACGAAAGAATGAAAGAAATAAAGATAGAGAGAAAGAGAAAATGAAGAGAGAAAGAAAGAAAGAGAAAAAGAAAGAGGCAAAGAGAGAAAGAAATAGAGAATGAAAGAAACACATAGTGACGGAAAAAAAGGAATTGAGATAGAAAATGAAAGGAAGATATAGAGAAAAAAAAGAAAGAAATAGAGAAAAAAAATGAAAGGAAGAAATAGAGAAAGAAAGAAAGAAAGAAAGAGAAAGAAAGGAAGAAAGAGAGAGAGAGAGAGAGAGAGAGAGAAAGAAAGAGAGATAGATAGGAAGAAAGAAAGAGAGGGATAAAGAGAGAGAGAAAGAAAGAGAGAAAGAAAGAAAGAGAGAAAGAAAGAAATAGAGAAAGAAAGAAAAAAATAAAGAAAGAGAGATAGATAGGAAGAAAGAAAGAAAGAAAGAAAAAAAGACAGAAAGGAAGAAAGAGAGAAAGAAAGAAAGAAAGAAAGAGAGAAAGGAAGAAAGAGAGAAAGAAACAAAGAGAGAAATATAGGAAGAAAGAAAGAAAGAAAGAAAGAAACAAATAGAAATGGAAAGAAAGAAATAGAGAAAGAAAAAAGAAAGAGACAAATAAGGAAAACATAGAGAAAGAAAATGAAAGAAATAGAGAAAGAAAAAAGAAAAAGAAAAGAAAGAAAGAAAAAGAAAAGAAAGAAAGACAGGCAGGCAGAAAGAAAGAGAAAAAAGGAGAGGAAAAAGATTTTATGTCTTCCCTTCACGTTTTGAGTTTTTGAGCCAGTCTTCCAACATTTCCGGTGTTGTCCTCCTTTCATATTTTGTTCAGTTATTTATTTCCCGTTCATAAATACCCGGTTCCTTTTCTTAGGATTTAGTTCTGAGTTCGTTAGTCTTCCAACGCACCTCGAGTCAGTATTTAAGCAGCGTCCATTCATAATTGATGCTCCCCTCTTCAGACCTCTTCAGAGCTCTTCAGACATGCAATTTCCTGTCAAAAAAGCAGGTCAAAGCCTTTGAGCACACATCCACGATCTACATTATTCATCGCTTCCGACTCGCCCCTGCACAAAAAAAAACGGGACACGCGCACGGCAAAATGGAACACACACCATTCCCGCTCGTCAAGGAATACTCACGGAGGCGACGGGTCAGGACTGCCAGTTAATCCTTTTGTTTTGTGCAGGAAGTCTTTCGGGGTGGGGGGCGTCAAGTAGGCTTCTGGGCTCGGTGGGGGGGCGTTCAGGGAGGGGGGCACAACGAGTTTTCTTTGGTGGCGTTCAGAGTCAAAGGAGAACTTTTGCTGGCTTGCGGAGTCTGGCAGGAACGGGACCTGATGTTGCTTCTCATCTTGAGCATCCCCCGGACCAGGACCAGGGTCAGGACCACGACCAGGACCAGGACCAGGACCAGGACCAGCCCTCTAGTTGGACTTGTCGCTGCAGTTGCATGCAAACGGGCAAAGCGAATTTCTGTACCGGCGAGCGGGCTGTTAGGGATGTGTCGTTCGTGAACGAAGCGGCTCTAATGGCCGGATTTTTTAAGTAAGCGGCTCTCTCTCTCCCTCTCTCTCTCTCTCTCTCTCTCTCTCTCTCTCTCTCTTTTTTTTCCCTCTATTTATATTGTTTTCCTGTACGTTCTATTTCTCTCGTTCTCTCACTAATGTTTCTCTTTATCTGTCTCTTTTCTTATACCTCCCTCTCGTTCTCTTTTTTTATTACTATTTCTTTCTCTAATTATCTCTCCTTTTCCCCTTTTCTCTCTCTCTCCCTCTCTTACCTTTTTTCTCCTTTTTTTGTTCTCTTGTACACTCTTGTTCTCTTTCTCTCTCTAATTTTTCTCATTCTTGTCTATTTTGTTATACCTCTCTCTCTCGTTCTCTTTTTCTTTTTTATTACTATTTCTTTCTCTAATGATCTCTCCTTTCCCCCTTTTCTCTCTTTCTTTCCCTCTTTCTCTGTGTTTCATGCATACTTTCTCTCTCTTCTTTTCTCTCTATTTCATTTTTCATTCTCTGCATCACTCATTTCATTGTCTCTCTGTCCTTTTTGCTCTTTTCTTGTGTTTTTCATGTTTTTCTTGTCATCTCTCTATCTTTCTGTTTTCTCTGTCCCCCTCTCTTCTATCCGTCTCCATTTATTTCCTTTTTCTCTCTTTTTCTCTCTTCCTGTTGTCCATTTTCTCCCTTGTTCTCTCACTTTTTCTGTTTCTCTTTCTTTCCCTCTTGTTTTAAATATTTCTCTCTTTCCTTCCTTTTTGTCTTTCTATCGTCCTCTTTATCTCTTGTTCTCTCACTCTCTTCTTTTTTTCTTCCTTTCTTTCATTCATCTGTCCTCCTTTCTTTTCTCTCTTTCTTTCTGTCTTTCTTTATTTCTTCCCTTCTTTCTTTGATTCTTTCTTCCTTTCTTCTCTTCTTTCTTTCTTTCTTTCTTTCCTTTTTTTCTTCTCTGTCCCCCTCTCTTCTATCCGTCTCCATTTATTTCCTTTTTCCCTCTTTTCCTCTCTTTCTGTTGTCCATTTTCTCCCTTGTTCTCTCACTTTTTCTGTTTCTCTTTCCTTCCCTCTTGTTTTAATTATTTCTCTCTTTCCTCTTTGTCTTTCTATCGTCCTCTTTCTCTCGTTCTCTCGTTCTCTCACTCTCTTCTTTTTTTCTTCCTTTCTTCCATCCGTCTGTCCTCGTTTCTTTTCTCTCTTTCTTTCGGTCTTTCTTTATTTCTTCCCTTCTTTCTTTATTTCTTTGCTTCTTTCTTCGTTTCTTCTCTTCTTTCTTTCTTTCTCTCTTTCTCTCTCTTTCTTTCTTTCTTTCTTTTTTTTCTTCTCTGTCCCCCTCTCTTCTATCCGTCTCCATTTATTTCCTTTTTCCCTCTTTTCCTCTCTTTCTGTTGTCCATTTTCTCCCTTGTTCTCTCACTTTTTCTGTTTCTCTTTCCTTCCCTCTTGTTTTAATTATTTCTCTCTTTCCTCTTTGTCTTTCTATCGTCCTCTTTCTCTCGTTCTCTCGTTCTCTCACTCTCTTCTTTTTTTCTTCCTTTCTTCCATCCGTCTGTCCTCGTTTCTTTTCTCTCTTTCTTTCGGTCTTTCTTTATTTCTTCCCTTCTTTCTTTATTTCTTTGCTTCTTTCTTCGTTTCTTCTCTTCTTTCTTTCTTTCTCTCTTTCTCTCTCTTTCTTTCTTTCTTTCTTTTTTTTCTTCTCTGTCCCCCTCTCTTCTATCCGTCTCCATTTATTTCCTTTTTCTCTCTTTTCCTCTCTTTCTGTTGTCCATTTTCTCCCTTGTTCTCTCACTTTTTCTGTTTCTCTTTCCTTCCCTCTTGTTTTAATTATTTCTCTCTTTCCTTTTTGTCTTTCTATCGTCCTCTTTCTCTCGTTTTCTTGTTCTCTCACTCTCTTCTTTTTTTCTTCCTTTCTTCCATCCGTCTGTCCTCCTTTCTTTTCTCTCTTTCTTTCGGTCTTTCTTTATTTCTTCCCTTCTTTCTTTATTTCTTTGCTTCTTTCTTCGTTTCTTCTCTTCTTTCTTTCTTTCACTCTTTCTCTCTCTTTCTTTCTTTCTTTCTTTCTTTCTTTATTTCTTTCTCTCTTCCTTCTTTGTTTGTTTGTTTGTTCATTTGTTTGTTTCTTTTTTTCTTTCCTTTTTTCCTTTGTTCTTTCTCTAAATCTCTCATTCCCTCTTTTTTTCTCTCTCTCTCAAAGGCGATCGTGGCTGGTGATTATAAGAGGCCGAAAGAGCCGGTTCTCAAAAAAAGAGCCGGGCGAGCGGTCCGTCGTCTTCCCGGGAGGGGCGCTGGGGGTTGGGGGTTTAAAGCCGCAGGGCTGAACATGGTCAGAAGGAGCAAAGTTTTTGAAAAGGACAGAAAAATAATCCTTATTCATTACTTGGGTCTTTCATTCTCATCTATTGTAAAATGTTGTTAGTTTTATTGACAAAATTTTGTTTTTTTGTTCCTTCCCAAAAACGAAGAGTTGCACGGAATCCGCAAACGCGCATTATAATCCGGTGCACCACACGGACCGAAAATCCGGTAAACAAAAATGGAAATGCATAATTAAAATTCCATGCTTTTATACACAGGAACTAGTCATGAATGTTAATGGAGTTGTAAAACCACATTTTCGAATATTTATACTTAATCTAAGTTTTTTTTCTGATGGTTCTTTTTAAATGCTGTAAGAGAAACAAAGAAACAAAGAGAGAAAGAAAGAGAGAAAGAAAGAGAGAAAGATAGAGAGAAAGAAAGAAAGAAAAAAAGAAAGAAAGAAGCAAAGAGAGAAAGAGAGAAAGAGAGAAAGAAAGAAATAAAGAAACAAAGAGAGAAAGAAAGAGAGAAAGAGAGAAAGAGAGAAAGAAAGAGAGAAAGAGAGAAACAAAGAAACAAAGAAACAAAGAGAGAAAGAGAGAAAGAAAGAAAGAAAGAAAGACAGAAAGCGCCTTATACTCCAGTGCGCCTTATATACAGTAAAGAAAAGAAGTATTTGAACACCCTGCTATTTTGCTTTTTCCCCCACTTGGAGGGGTCTGACATTTTCATCGTAGGTGCATGTCCACTGTGAAAGAGATAAACTAAAAAGAAAAATACAGATATCACAATGCATATTTTTTGAACAATTTATTTGTGTGATATAGCTGCAAATAATAATTCGAACACCTGTGTATCATCTAGAATTCTGAAAGACCTGTTAGTCCGCCCATTAGAAGTCCACCTGCACTCCATGTATCATCCTGAATCAGATGAACCTGTTTGAGGTCCTTAGCTGCATAAAGACACCTGTCCACTCCATACAATTAGTGAGACGTGAACTTGTAACACGGCGAAGACCAAAGAGCTGTCCAAAGACACCTGAGACAAAATTGTACACCTCTACAAGGCTGGAAAGGGCTACGGAGCAATTGCAAAGTAGCTTGGTGAAAAAAGGTCCACTGTTGGAGCAATCATTAGAAAATGGAAGAAGCTAAACATGACGGTCAATCTCAATCGGAGATATCACCTCGTGGGGTCTCTATGATTCTAAGAAAGGTGAGGAATCAGCCCGGACCTACACGACAGGAGGTGGTCAGCGACCTGAAAAGAGCCAGGACCACCGTTTCCAAGGTTACTGTAGGTAATACACTAAGACGTCATGATTTGAAATCATGCATGGCAGAGAGGAGTCATGGGAGAAGGTTTTGTGGTCAAATGAGACCAAAATAGAACTTTTTGGCCATAATTCTACTAAGCGTGTTTGGAGGAAGAAGAATGAAGAGTACAATCCGAAGAACACCATCCGTACTGTGAAGCATGGGGGTGGTAGCATCATGCTTTGGGGATGTTTTTCTGCACATGGGACAGGACGACTGCATTAAAGAGGGGATGACTGGGGCCGTGTATTGTGAGATTTTGGGGAACAACCTCCTTCCCTCAGTCCGAGCATTGAAGATGGGTCTTCCAACACGACAACGACCCAAAGCACACAGCCATAAAAACCAAGGTGTGGCTCCATAAGAAGCATATCAAGGTTTTAGCATGGCCCAGGCAGTCTCCAGACCTGAACCCAATCGAAATTCTTTGGATGGAGCTCAAACTCCGTATTTCTCAGCGACAGCCCAGGAACCTGACTGATCTGGAGAAGATCTGTGTGGAGGAGTGGACCAAGATCCCTCCTGCAGTGCGTGCAAATCTGGTGAAAAACTACAGGGAATGTTTGACCTCTGTAATAGCAAACAAAGGCTAATGTACCAAATATTAACATTCATTTTCTCAGGTACTCAAATACTTATTTGCAGCTATATCACACAAATAAATCATTAGAAAATCATGAATTGTGATTTCTGGATTTTTCTTTTTAGTTTATCTTTCTCACAGTGGATTTGCACCTACGATAAAAATTTCAGACCCCTCCATGATTTCTAAGTGGGAGAAATAGCAATAAAACAAGGTGTTCAAATACTTATTTGCAGCTATATCACACAAATAAATCATTGGAAAATCATGCATTGTGATTTCTGAATTTTTCTTTTTAGTTTATCTCTCTCACAGTGGACGTGCACCTACGATGAAAATTTCAGACCCCTCCATGATTTCTAAGTGGGAGAAATAGCAAAATAACAGGGCCTTCAAACACTTATTTGCAGCTATATCATACAAATCAATTGTTAAAAAATCGTGCATTGTGATTTCTGGATTTTTCTTTTTAGTTTATCTCTCTCACAGTGGACGTGCAAATACTTATTTTCTTCACTAAATTAAACATCTTTGACAAAGGATTATTTTTGAAGGTGCGCCTGATTATAAGTCCGAAAAACATGACGTAACCTGGGCTAAACATAGCTCCGATTGTCTTTTTGCAAGATGGAATCACATCCGAATGATTCAGTAGTAGTAATTACTGATACTCGCCCCTTGACACAGAGGCGAAGTGTTTATCTCGTGCTCGGTGTTTGGACATGATGGAGGCTTGCGGCGGTGGCCCGTAAAAACACCAATATGGCTTTTGTCCTGGCTTGGAGAGAGCGCTGACGTGGCCGGACGAGATAAGAGCCGGCAGATGTTGCGCGTGCGCGCGCTAACAGGGGAATTAATGATTTCGGATGCACCGGGCGGTGCTCAAGCAAATGCGTTTTTAATCCCGGCGATGGGTGATGAAACCTATGGCGGAACATAAAAGGTCCTATGAATGTAGAAGCAAAATGACCAATTAGAAAATGGCGTATTTACAGAAAAGGATTCGGCAATGTGGAGTGGGAGCGTCGGACTCCTTATAGCCAGAAGAAAGAAAGAGAGAAAGAGAGAACGAGATAAATAAAGAAACAAAGAGAGAAACAAAGAAACAAAGAGAGAAAGAGAGAAAGAAAGAGAGGAATAAAGAAACAAAGAGAGAAACAAAGAAACAAAGAGAGAAAGAGAGAAAGAAAGAGAGGAATAAAGAAACAAAGAGAGAAACAAAGAAACAAAGAGAGAAAGAGAGAAAGAAAGAGAGGAATAAAGAAACAAAGAGAGAAACAAAGAAACAAAGAGAGAAAGAGAGAAAGAAAGAGAGGAATAAAGAAACAAAGAGAGAAACAAAGAAACAAAGAGAGAAAGAGAGAAAGAAAGAGAGGAATAAAGAAACAAAGAGAGAAACAAAGAAACAAAGAGAGAAAGAGAGAAAGAAAGAGAGGAATAAAGAAACAAAGAGAGAAACAAAGAAACAAAGAGAGAAAGAGAGAAAGAAAGAGAGGAATAAAGAAACAAAGAGAGAAACAAAGAAACAAAGAGAGAAAGAGAGAAAGAAAGAGAGGAATAAAGAAACAAAGAGAGAAACAAAGAAACAAAGAGAGAAAGAGAGAAAGAAAGAGAGGAATAAAGAAAAAAAGAGAGAAACAAAGAAACAAAGAGAGAAAGAGAGAAAGAAAGAGAGGAATAAAGAAACAAAGAGAAAAACAAAGAAACAAAGAGAGAAAGAGAGAAAGAAAGAGAGGAATAAAGAAACAAAGAGAGAAACAAAGAAACAAAGAGAGAAAGAGAGAAAGAAAGAGAGGAATAAAGAAACAAAGAGAGAAACAAAGAAACAAAGAGAGAAAGAGAGAAAGAAAGAGAGGAATAAAGAAACAAAGAGAGAAACAAAGAAACAAAGAGAGAAAGAGAGAAAGAAAGAAAGAGAGAAAGAAAGAGAAAAAGAAAGAGAGAAAGAAAGAAAGAAAAAAAAAGAAAGAAGCAAAGAGAGAAAGAGAGAAAGAAAGAAATAAAGAAACAAAGAGAGAAAGAAAGAGAGAAAGAGAGAAATAAAGAAACAAAGAGAGAAACAAAGAAACAAAGAAACAAAGAGAGAAAGAAAGAAAGAAAGAAAGACAGAAAGAAAGAAAGAGAGAGAGAAAGAGAGAAATAAATAAACAAAGAGAGAAACAAAGAAACAAAGAGAGAAAGAGAGAGAAACATAGTAGAAACATCTCACAGGGGCCGAAATAGTGAGAGAACGAGAGATATTGTCCCTTATTTAACAAATTGTTCCAAAATGATGTCTCTTTCTCTTGTAGCTATAAGTGAGTCGAACTGTGCCTCGTCTTATTTTCATGTTTTGTGCAAGGCAGGGGTGTCAAACGCATTTTAACTCGGGGGCCACAAAATGGACAAAACATTCTAGCGGGGGCCGGACTAGTAGATTAGAGAGAAAGAATAAAAGAGAAAGAAATAAGAGAAACAGAGGCAGAGAAAACAAGAGAGTGTGGGACAAGGAAATAGAGAAAGGGAGAGAGAGAGAGAGGAAGAGAGAGAGATAGAGAATGCGAGGAACAAAAGAGATGAAAAGAGAAATAGTGAGAGAAATCCAGAGATATAAAATGAGAGAAGGAGAGAAAAGAGAAGGAGAGAAAGAGAATGGAAGAGCAAGAAAGAGAGAAAATAGAAAAAAGGAAGAGAGCAAAATAAGGTAGAAGGACACAGAGAGAGAAAGAGATGAAGAGGAACAAAGAAAGAAAAAAAGAGAGACAGAGGGAGTGAAAGAGAGAGAGGCAGCGAGTGAGAGAAAAATAAAGAAAAAGAAAGAGAGAAAAACAAATACAAGTACAGCGTCTTAGTGAGAGGCACCTGGCTTTGGCAACATCGACTGGACATATTTCAACCTGCTGCTCATTATTCTCATGCACTTCTCTTAACGGTGTCTCGCGGGCCGGATTCAATCCCTTAGCGGGCCTGATCCGGCCCACTGGTCGCCTGTTTGACACCCCTGGTGTAAGACAAATTATAGTTTGTAGTTTGTATGATTTTATCCTCAAAAGTACCTTAACAAGGCCAAAATTATGTCCAACAATTGTATCATCTTGGGCCCGCTAACTATTAATCAAGATGTCCTTCACTTTAGTGCCGGGAAGTCTGGTCACAAGCTTGCCTCCCCTTCTAAACTCCCTTGATTTTACAGTACCTCATTGTTCTTTTATGTTACAAAATTTTCACTTTTCTTACTGTTCATTTATTGTGCTGGCACGCCATCTAGCGACCAGCATATATCGATCCTTGTAATCATGTGATTTTGTTTAAGCCAATCAGATCCGATTTATGTATTCGTGTGATCTTATTTAAGCCAATCGGATGTGTTGTTTCACGCCTGTGTTTTGAATAAATGGGCGAGTAGTTATATCATGGGGGGGTCTCGCCATCACATCACGCCTGTTCTTCAGCAACTCCACTGGCTCCCAATTTACCATAGAATCAACTACAAAATCCTGCTCTATATCTACATGGCCATTCATAACCTTGCCCCTCCCTACCTCTACGACCTCCTTCACATTGCCATGCCGCACCCTCAGATTCTCCTCCTTCCTCCATCTCACTATACCTACTGCCCATCCCAGCTTCATGGGGAGCAGAGCTTTCAGCCGATCTGCCCCCAAGCTTCGGAACTCATCGCCTCCTGACCTCTGGAATTCCGGACTCAAAACCCACCTCTTCCGACTTGTCTATTCATAATTATTTGCTTCACATACCCCCCCTTTTTTTGTCTTTACTTTGTTTTGATTTGGTATTTATTACTTGCTTCTTTTATTCTTGTTTTCGTGTGTTTGTTACTCTGTGTACACCGCCCTGGGGGGCCCTCAAAGGTTTGAAGTAAAAATGTATTATAATTATTTGGCATGATTGGCGATTCAAGGCACCTGTGACTGCCGAATTGGCGCCAACAGCCCTGAGAGCTGATTGGCCGATAGACTCTTTTTAAACCCCCGGCTTTCAAGAGAATCCTGTCAGACCGTTGCGAACCGATGCTCCCAGCTCGGCAGGCTCTCACTTTCAGACACTTTTCCTGCCCTGTTTTTCTCTGCCCGATACCCGTTGCCAACCTGTTTCCGGACCAGACTCCGCCCTGTTCTGCCTTCCCGACATCCGACCTGTTTTGCCCCGCTACCTGGCTGACACCTGTTGCCGACCTTGTTTCCGAACTCGATACCGCCCTTGCTCTCCGGTCCCGGCTAACGACTAGTATTCCTGCAAATCTACGACCATCCTCGCTCGACACGGAAGTGCCGCTTCCGAATCTCCACCCACCTGCTACCCTTGTCCGTCAACCATCGGATCGTGGAAGCAAGCCCTGCTCTCCCGCTTTATTAATAAAACTGAGTAAACGAGCGCTATTGGGTCCTGTGTCTGTTTCTGGTCTGTGACAATTATTGTTATTTCAATATTATGTAGCAATGGTTGAGTAGTCGAGCATGTATTAGCGTAGCTTTAGTGTCTTTGAATTCTGAAGATCCGAGTACATTTCGTTCTTCTGTTTCCGTACACAATCCTATACCGACTCATTTTCTCTTCATAAATTCCTTGTAAAATCCTACTTTGAGTTTACATTTGAGGGGCGGGATTCTCCGGCCATGCTGGAAATCTGCAAATGCGCGAGTAGTGTGTCCCTTTTACAAGGTCACGGGATTAGCAGATTTGCAATAATCAAAGCCCCCCATTGAGTTGCAATGATCTCATTACACGATAGGCAATCCTCCTTTTAGACTATTGTCATTATCCATCCATGCGTTTTCCGCGCCGCTAAATAATCCTCATCAAGGTCGCTCCGAAGAGAATATGTGTCGGCTCAAAAAACACACGGGCTCTCCGTCTGGCTAAAATTTGTTCAGAATCGAAGTCAATCAAAGTAGAAAGAGGGCGAGTGCAATCGAAGGAGTCACTGGATCAGGGGGGCCTTTAATCTCTATGATGCTCCAACAGCTCGGAGGATTACCTTGACTTTTTTTTCCTCCGGGCGGAACGAAAACGCTTCGCTGCTTCCGCATTTCCTTCGCGGCTCATGCTTGACGCCGTTTTTGCAATCTGCAAACCTCAGGTGAATCCTGACAAAAAATATAAATATATGGTGATACCTCAGATCCCTTGACCACCTAGATCGTAGGGGCACTATTTCCTTTGGTGTGTCTTAGGAAGTATAGCTCCAATCCCTCTCCAGTCTGTTTGTTAGTAGGAGTTTGCTCCCCCATGTTAAACTTTTACATAAATGTCAACAGACCCAAATGCAGGACACAAGACGATGAAAAAACTCATGATTACTGATTTGGGGCACCTATCCCGGTGGCGCTAACAGCCCTGGTCGCTGATTGGCTCCTTGCCACTATTTAAACCCCCCGGCTCCCAGTTACCGGCGTCCGATCGTTGCGAACTGTTGCCTTCTGCTCAGTTAGCCTTCTCGTCCGACCCCGTTTTTGCTAAGCCTTTTCCTGCCTGATCTTTGTTACCGACCCGCTTCTGGACCTGACTTTGCCCGTTCTGCCTGCCTTTTACCTGACCTGTTTTTCCCCGTTACCTGCCCGCCTCCTGCTACCGACCTCGCTTACAAACTCGACACCGCCTTTGATCTCTAGCCCCGGCCAACGACTTGCTATTACCGCCTGTCTCCGATGCCACTTCCGCATTCCCGCCACCTGCTATCCGTGTTCGTCAATCCGCGGATCGTGGAAGCAAGCCTTTCTCTCCCTCTTTTATCAATAAAAACTGAAAAAACGAGCGCAATTGGGTCCCGTCTCCGTTCCTGGTTTGTGACAAAAACAAGGATACGATCAAACCCCAACAGGGAGGTATACATTAAAATTAAGCGTGCTATTATTATAACTGTTATCATGACTGTTATTCTCTTTGTTTTTGTTATTATTATTTTGCTGTCACCATTATAATAATAATAATAATAATAATAATAATTTCCTTTGTATTGTCATTCTTTGTAAGAACGAAATGTCGATACACCTGACCCGTTGTAGCGAGCCGATGCAGCCGCAGCCAACAGAGGGCGCCGCCATTTTACCAATGTTATAAGTCTACGTATATTATGCAAATTCATTACAATCAAGATTTATATCTATGAACAAGACAATAAGTGAATACATATGTTGGTGAAAACTAAATAAATGGAGATACAATTACATAGAGATAACTTTTAATAAGAACACAAAATAGACATACACGCACAACCTCGTAGTTAGGGCAGACAAGTGGGAGTTTTGATGCTGGAGCTATCTGGCTCAAGGTCACATGTATTGTTTTTTTTAATGCAAAGATCGGGACACTTCGCTATGGGTTATCTGCTGTTGTGTGTGTGTGTGTGTGTGTGTGTGTGAATGAGTAAGTGTGAAGCGCATTGTAAAATGCTGCCCCACTTACGAACGATAGACCGCTCGAATTTGTTCGTAAGTTGCTTCAGTGCTACATTTTGTATGTTTAAGGTTTATATAATTAAGTTTACGTCTTGTATAAGTAACCGGTATTGTTTTGTACTAAAAAATAAACATTTCATAAAATAGCATGCTCTATAAAGATAAATAAAGTGAAGTTCAACTTACTTTTGAAAGATGAGCTTCAAGAGTTAGGCGACTTCCTCCTCCGTGGTAGAAAGTGGCCCAAAAAAGCGATCCAGCCATTTTCTCAACCGCATCAATCTTTCTTATTCCACTTTCGTTCCAAAAGAAACGGCTCGCCTCTTCTTTACAGTTTACACCAACCATATTGAATTAATGCACAAGATTTTAAACAATAAAAACGTCAAAGTTCCTAGTGCGCTGGAGATACAGTATAGAATGTTGACACACAAACCTCTCACAGCGCCACATGCCGGTAGTGGCACAAAGAAGCACTACAGTAATGTCCGGTACTCGGAAAAAGGTGCATAATATTTTTCGACATCCCGAAAAAATGTTCGAATCTACCGTTTTAGGGGAACATCTGTATTCCAATGATTCAGACCGAAAACCTTGGTTACAAAAAAAAAAAAAAAACAGTGAGAGCAGCTAGAAAAAACGGGTAAGTGTGGACTCTTTTATATATTTTTTGCAGCTTGAAGTGTGTCTCAATTCAGAAGTGTGGGTGCAAGTTAGTTATTGTCACGGAGTGTCGAACAGACTCAAATGCAGTACACAAAGACCGTTTAAAAAAAGGGAATGTGGTCACACCCCAATAGGGGGCTTTATTTAACAATGACAAAAACAAATTTGACTACAGAGAAGGTAGTGTGGAACTGGGACTGCTGAGGAGGGAACACTAGAGAGGGGGTAACAAAATCTTGAAAAGATTTGGGAGTACCTTTAAAAAGCTGGTCAGAGTGTAAAATCTTGGGACGAGGAGGGAACTGAAGAAGGTTTGGAAGGAGAAGCTTGTCATCTGGGCCACTGAATAACTTGAGCAGAATTCAAAAGGAATCGGCAACATTAGGTGGGAGCCCGGATTATTTATGGTAGAGGTTGGCTAGCACCAGGACAGGATAATTGAGAGGGTGATTGGAAAATGGGGTGATGCTGCTTAAGACTTTAAATCTCAAATCAATAAAACAAATAATAAATAAAATACTTCAAATCTTTAAATTTAAGTTTTCGATCACTCCAAGCGCTGAACCATGGAAATGTTTGCCATTTCGACTCATTTTTAAAGGCCGACAGAAAATGTTGTTCTTTATAAGCAGAGGACATATCAGAAGCCTGATCTTTCGTTCAAAAAAGTAGCTTTTACTATTAGTTAGTAAACAAGTCAAGTCATGTCAAGTCATGTTAATTTGTATAGAGGAAGCAGCACGGGGAAGTGGGGGCTCCTCAACGTGTGGACAAATATCTGATCAAAGCCTTTCCTGCCCTATAACGTGATTTTTTCATACAACAGTTCAACATTGCTAAGTTTCTTGAAATTACTCGTTTCCAATGAAACTTCTGGGGAAAACAGTTTTTTGTGAACTGATGCATTTCAAGCAGAACTTTCACTTTAGTGCTTTTTTTTGCATTCGTGATACCCCCATTTTTTAAACAATGCTTACCATAAACACAAGTGCACTTTGCTTGCAAAACAACATTTTATTGCAAGAACACTGAACTCTTACGCATGAACTTTGCAAGAATATTTCATCGCCTGATGTTTCCGGTGATGTCATCACACGAATTTGGTCATTAAGGGGCCGCCAACACACTCTCAATCACTGGATAGAGGAAGCAGCACTGAGAAGTGGGGGCTCCTCGACGTGTGGACAAAGACCTGATCAAAGCCTTTCCTGTCCTATAACGGTGATTTTTTTGTACTGAAATCATTCCCAGAGGCTTGATACTTACTGTTTAGAATAGTTTTTTTTTTTAATTAAAAAAAAAAAAGAAAAGAAAGTATTTTACATTTTGGCACTCAGGGACAATGCATCCGAAAACATATTTCTATGTTATGGTACTGAATGATTGAAGCGTTTGAATCGCCCCCACAAAAATGTTTGACTTTTTTTCCTCACTTTGCGTCTTCGATGAAGAAGTTAGCGTCCTCTTCGGTTTCACAATTTATGGAGGACGTCGCGGGGCACGTAGCCTCGCTTCTTACCGCTGGTTACTCGGATGAAGCCGTTACTTTCGTCCTCGCTACTCACGCAGATCTGCAAGGACAAGATCATTGACGTCGGCAACGATATCAAACACGTTTATGAGCTGGAGCTGTCCATGGTAGTCCAAGTGTACTGAAAATATACTGTAAAGAAGGAAAAAAGGATGGAAGAAAAATAATAGACTTTCTTTCCTCCTCCTTTTCTCATTCTTTTTTTACTTTCCCTACTCTTTTCTTTCTTTTGTTACTTTTTTCTCTGGCCATTTCCTCTTTTTTTCTCTCTGTCATTCTCTTTCCCTCTTTCTTTCACAGTCTTTCTTACTGTCCTTCTCCCTTCTCTTCTCTCCTTCTTTCTCCTTCATTTATCACTTCTTTTCTCTTAATATCTGTTTTTATTTCCCTTTCTTTCTCCTTCTCTCTTCTTTGTTTCTTTCTCTATCTTTCTTTCTTCTTTCTTTTATTCCCTCTGACATTCTCTTTCTTTCTTTCCTCTTGTTTTCCTCTCAATCTTTCTCACTTCCTTTCTCCCTTTTGTGCTTCTATCCTTCTTTCTCTCTTTTCTCCCCTTTCTATCTTCATTTATCACTTCTTTTTTCTTTTATGTTCTTAGCTTTCTTTCGCTTTCTTTTTATCTCGCTCTTCTTTCTTTTTTCATTTTCTTCCTTTCTTTATTCCTCTCACTTTCTTTGTTTCTTTTTCTTTTTTCTCTCTCTGTCATTCTCTTCCGCTCTTTGCTCTTCTTTTCTCTTAGTCTTTCTCACATTCCTTCTCCCTTTTCTTCTTCTATCCTTTCTCTCTTTTCTCCCCTTTCTATCTTTAGTTATTACCTCTTTTCTCTAAATGAGCTGTCGTTATTTCTTTTTCCCAGCTTTCTTTTGCTTTATTCCTCCCTCTTCTTTCTTTCTTTCTCCCTCTTTCTTCCTTCTTTCTTTCAATCATTTTATTTGATACAATCTTTGAATCAAATCATCCATAAAGGAACATATTTATATCCCTAAATAAATCAGAATCATTGTACAAAAACGTAAATGCAAAAAAAAAAAAAACGGAAATAAATATGGATTTGTTCTTCATGTGTAGTAGGAATCATTACTACCGTATCTGTCCAGTGGAAGGCGCTCTCCCCCCTTTTTGTTGAAGGGCTCATCATTTTTGTGATGTCATGAACTTCAAATTCAATATTACTACCGTACATACATAGTTATTATAAATTGTACAGTTTTTAAATCATACCTTATATATTTCAACATACGGTAATTAATACAGTTATTCACCAGTGCTGTTAGATGTACCATTGAATAAAAAAACGTATTGTCAGGGTTGGGTAGAGTTACTTTAACTAGATTACTTTCAATGACTTTTGGATGACTCCAATACCAAATATGCTAATAAAAGACGAAAGAAACTAAATATGAATAAAATTACAAAATTTTGTGCAGGCTTGGGGAGTAACGGAATACATGGAACGGCAAAAATGATGTCGGCAAGCTGTTTGGATTGATTTTCATTTTGTTTCTGTCGCATTTGATGTTCGTTTTGCCGGAGATCAAAGAGATCAAAGCCAGGAGAGAAAGCTTACCACGTGTTGTGAGTCATCATTTTATTCATATTTAGTTTCTTTTGTCTTTTATTAGCATATTTGGTATTGGAGTCATCCAAAAGTAATCGAAAGTAATCCAGTTAAAGTAACCCTACCCAACCCTGCGTATTGTAGATATGAACATGAAAAATACAATTTCCAAATGTACTATACTATTTGTCCAGCAGAGGACGGTGTCCCCCCTTTTTTGCCCAACAGTGCTGGTTTGTCATGAACTTTCAATCGGAAAAACAAAA
Organism: Urocampus carinirostris; assembly: GCF_059441175.1. NCBI lineage: Eukaryota > Metazoa > Chordata > Actinopteri > Syngnathiformes > Syngnathidae > Urocampus > Urocampus carinirostris. The sequence goes on along the minus strand of NC_142363.1, from coordinate 28,808,252 downwards.
AAAACAGAATAAGTTGAAAAAATACCTTGAACAATGACAATGAAATTCAAATAAAAACATAAAAAATACTTCAGAAAGTGAAAATCCATGAAGAAGTTTACTGCACAACCAAGAGTAAAAAATATTATTCTGATCTCAGACAATTCCATTTTTAAACTTCAAGTTTCTAGGCTATTTAGGCTTCACTGACTCGACTTATCCTCCTCCAGAATATCTTAGCCCGTAAGTTATGCAGGGAAAAGGGCCGATTCACTGAAGGATGTACATATTTGAGAAATGAATCATAGAAACTGGCGATGATAAACACGAGGGGGGGGCAAAAGTAGGAGTCCCTCGAGGGAAGGATAGAAGTTCTTCATAAAAAGTGTGGGATAAACAAACACATGAATGAAATGAGGCTGCCAAAATGTGGACATCGAAAGGGTTACTTGAGGTCACAGCTTCCTCCAATTTCATTCCACTCTGTGGGAAGAACTCCCAGTATTTGTCAACCAGTAGTTCAGTATCTTTGATGTAACATTCATCCATATCAATAGATGGCAGCAAATTACTCTTTTCTAAGAGATACCGTGTTTTCTATTTAGTAGTAATTTGGAATTGCCTTTCAAGATGACCCGTATGTTTTTGGTTTAGGATTTAATCAAACACGATTTCCCTCAAAAATGCGACAGATACTCCGAGTGCGCCTTATACATAGTTTTTCCTACTTAATTACGCGTTTTTTGGCCGGTGCAACTTATACTCCGGAGATATTTATAGTCAGGAAAACACGGTACTCAGATTCCCCTACGATGTTGAGTCTCTTTTTGTGAACTTTGTAAAAAAGGAGATATATTTGCAGCTGTATAGCATACATTTGTATATATTATCTATCTATCTATCTATCCATCTATCTATCTATCTATCTATCTATGGAACTATCTATCTATCTATCTATCTATGGATCCATCTATCTATGGATTTATGGATCTATCTTTCTATCTATGTATGGATCTATCTATCTATGGATCTATCTATCCAAGGATCCATCTATCTATCCATGGATCTATCCATCTATCTATCTATTCATGGATCTATCTATCTATCTATCTATCTATCTATCTATCCATGGAACTATCTATCTATCTATCTATCTATCTATCTATCTATCTATCTATCTATCTATCTATCTATCTATCTATCTATCTATCTATCAATGGATCCATCTATCTATGGATTTATGGATCTATCTTTCTATCTATGTATGGATCTATCTATCTATGTATCTATCTATCTATCTATCCATGGATCTATCAATCTTTCCATGGATCCATCTATGTATCCATCCATCCATCCATCCATCCGTCGATGGATCTGTCTATCCTTCCATCCATTGATGGATCTGTCTATTCATATATCCGTCAATGGATCTATCTATCTATCTATCTATGGATTTATCTATCTAACTATCTATGGATCTATCTATCTATCTACCTCTCTGAGGAAATATATATCTATGGATCTATCTATCTATCTATCAATGGATTCATCTATCCATCTATCAATCCTTCCATCCATCCGTCGATGGATCTATCTATCCTTCCATCCGTCGATGATCTATCTATCCTTCCATCCATCGATGATCTGTCTATCCATCTATCTGTCGATGGATCTATCTATCTATCCTCCCATCCATCCATCAATGGATCTGTCTATCCATCTATCCGTCAATGGATACATCCATCCATCTATGGATCCGTCCATCCATCTATCCGTTGATGGATCCATCTATCCGTCAATGGATCTATCTATCTATCTATCTATCTATCTATCTATCTATGGATAGATGGTCTGTCCGTCCATCTGTCCATCTATCTTTGTATGTCTGTCCATTTATATATAATTTTTCAAACATTTAAAAGATTAGGTACTTTCTTGTATAAAATAAAAATCTAAAAAGACGTGTCCATTATAAATACTATGCCTTTCAATGATGCAATAATGTATTTTTTATACTATACACAGTGACGCTAAATGGAGAAGCAATCATTTTTAATCCACGAGGGGTTGCTACATATTACACACTGAGGCTTTAACTTCTATTAGAATCCTTTAACACATTTTTACATCCCTTTACCGTTTTTTCCTGTCGGACGCCATCTCGTAAGAAGTGGGCAGGGCTTGGTTACGTACCTGTCCCTCCTTCAGCGTGATCTGGCCCTGCTCCCTGCAGCCGATAAAGGTCCTGTTACAGCAATATATGCGTTCTCCCGTCCTCAGCTGCTGGGCAAAGGATGCTGGGAAAAAGCCGATCCTGTCCTCAATAACTCCCTTAGAAAATAACCAAACAGAAGAAAAGGTGACGCGTGGGATTTTCTTTTTTTTACTGCGTGGCCTCCGAGATAAATTAGGTTTGACACCCCTGTTCTAAACAACAAACAACAATGAGGTATAATAGTCAAAATAAGGAACTGGCCTTCTGAGCAATCTCATTTGTAGGTGTCCAATATTAAAAAGAGAATGAAATTATCATAAACCCATCTTTTAGATTCTTTACAAAGACCCTTACTTTTCCCTCTATCATATATTACTCGGCTCATCGATCAGTTCCTTTAGTTGTGATTGCAGGAAAACAGAAACACACATTTATAATCACCGCCCAAAGAATGCTCCTTAACACTTCATCATTCACAATCATATGAAAAATTGACGGTGCGAAAAGCTCATTTAACGCTTACCTTCCACCAATCATCATTGGAATCGTCAATGAGCAAAATTTTATCTCCAGCACTGCGATAAGAAAAAAAGAGGAAAGAAATGTTATTCATTTTAAAACATAATAAAAAGAGTGGGTGAATTTCTGATATCGATGAGCCCCAAAACACAGCGTTAGCATGCTCACTGCTAAGAAAGCTAGCTTCTCTCCTAAAAGTACACCATTGGAAGAAAAAGTTTGCTTATTTTATGAAATACATCTCATTTAAAATATTCTCAATTATTCCTCAAATAAAACAAGACAAAAAGTCCTTAAAATAAGCAAAATATATGCAGATTTGAGATAATTCACCAAAAACGAGCAAAACAATCGACCATCTGCTAGCTTATCATGAGTACACGTTTTGTTACTTTTTCATCAAAACATGTTCAAATACGGAAAAATATACCTAAAATTATCAATATTTTCTGCCTATGAGGTAACAATTGATTTGATTCTATTTTTTGTCATGTTATCATTTTTAAAGCGCTGCAAATTTAAATCCCCACCATAAATAACCATTTATCATGCGATTACTATGTCCCCAAAATTTAGTGTTATCGAGGTTGAAATTGTAAATCGGCGACAAATATACAAATATATAAATCTATATATTCATTCAGTTTTAATCATCACACTTAATTGGTAATACAAAGCAGTTATCACTTCAGATTTTTCACTTCACAAAAATATTGTACATTATACAAAATAATTTTGCTGAAATATTAGTCTTTATATTCATGAAGTTTTTATCACTTCAGATTTTTCAGTTCATATATTCTTTGTGGTTTGCTGTCCCGCCACAGTTGTAATACCTTCTCAAGGTCCAACTGCAGCAACAGAATTTCCATAGCTAATTTGTAGTTTTCATTGTCGTTGTGCCGATCCAATGTGCTTTTCTAAAAGTTCGTATTGCGGAATGATTTATGCAATCCAGTTTTTTTGTCACGCTGGGTGCACGCATCACAGAACATGTAGCCTCCATTATCATCCTCCTCATAGCGTAACCAGCAATATAATTGAGTCCATTTTGGCAGAAAAGTCCTTTTCTTGCTAGGAGTATTCTTTTGTGTATCTTTTGTCGAATCGTTCGCTTCAAAACACGTGTTTTCCTTGCCTTCGCGGTCTTCTGAAGAATTTCTCCGCCGTTTTTTCGTGCCGGAATTATTGCCGTTTTTACCACTTTCTGTATTATGTTTCCACTTATTACCGACACTGAAGAAATGACCAATTTTTTGTTGATTTGCACCTAATACCAACTGTTTTTACGGAGGCATACTTCTCTTTCACTCGACAACCGCCACAACAATGACGTCATCTCGAAGCAACGAGATCTCGTTTGCCGAGATCGGCGCGAGACCAAAACAACAATGGCGGATCTGCCTGACGAAAAGTTTGGAGTGCGGTAAATCGGGTAAGAATGACAATTTGGTGTCAAAAAAAGTTGCGTCCCGGGGACGCACGTTGTTTTGACCCAATCGTCCCCAGCAAAAATGATGCGTCTAGGACGCAGGGACGCGGGCAAACCAGAACACTGGTTCAATTGATTCCAACGTAGCACTACTGAAAGTGTAAAACGGACCTATGCACGGCCCGCCACTCCTATAACGTCTCCAGCTCGTTAAAAGTCTTATTTGAAACGACAAAACGTAAGCATTACATGTAAATACCCGACCTTAAATCCGGAAGGAAACGACTGCACGGTGTTTAAGATAAAAAAAAAGTAGCGCGTCCAGAAAGGAACGTGTTTATCGTCATCATGTCGTTTACACCAATTCCTTCACCGGTGAGGAGTTTTTCTTTTCCGGGGGAAAATCACAAAACGCTTCTCGCGTGTTTCTGTGCGAGCTCCAGTAATTGCAAGCATCTGCTCGCAGTTATTGTTGGCAAAGACGTATACAAAGAATAAGAGTGGGGGGCTTTTTTGAGGAAAATGTGGCTTTTTATGTAATTTCCCTCCTATTCCAGTTTCTGTGGAGTGCGTCTGTATGCTGGTAGTAATCAGTGTGGGTAAGAAAACGCGGTTCAGGGAGGGCAAGGAAATACACAAAATGTTCACATCAGAATGAGAAAATCGAAGCATGTGAGTATCCATCTGCCCATTATCTGCACCGCTTATCGCGGGGGTGCTGGAGCCCATCCCAGCTATCTTCGGGCAGTGGGCAGGGGACACCCAGCCAGTCGCAGGGCAGAGTGCCTCACCATGTATTTAAAAAATGGTCAACCTGCTCTCCAGACAAAAGCTTATTCTTCAGTGCATTTTATTTCATTGTGTGACGTTTGATGATTTGATGAAATCTATGAATTAATTAATAATGGCAGAGCCTGTGTCCCATATAAATATACCACATTAAAATTGTCTTAGGTTAATTTTGACTAAAGGTCATAAAATCCTGCAAACGAGGATACGGACGTACATTTGGGGACAGCAATGGGCGAGAGACTGAAGAGACTGCTCTGTGCATAACTCTGTTCCTCCCTACCCTCAACCAATCAAATTGCTCTTGGTGCTTTGCTAGCGTTTGAGTGTTTACAGTGTGTTGTGTGGGTTTTTATCATAAAGTGTCTCAACAGTGAAACTTACATTATTCAATGATCTTCCATGTATAGCAAGGGTGGTGAACACGTGGCTCTAGAGTCGCGTGCGGCTCTTGGCCAATAAGAATGCGGCTCTTTGCCTCATCATATTTTCTATATACTGTGGCTCTTTGCCTTGTTTCATGTTTAGTTTTTTTTGTGTGTGTATTGAGGGTGGACGCTTTCCTTGAAATCAACACAAGAACAATACTTGTTGTATTGTAAGGAGAGGAGTGTGTTATGGGAAATAATGTTTTTAATTGTGTGTGTGTGTTGTGTGTGTCTGTCTGTCATGGCAGGTCAGTGCGTGGTGTGGCTCTTTGACTCTCACAGTTAAAAATGTTGGCTCCACTTCCACTCCTGATATGTAGGATTCCTTAGTTATCTACAACTAAAGTGTGGTCCGTTGGTGTGACACTTTATATATATACCGGTAATTAATATATACGGAACTGTACCATTGATTTATTCAGTGCCGTTTCGGCTTTACATGTACAACAATGAGCTTGATTTCGCTAATAATCAAACATCCATTCATTATCTGCACCGCTTATCCTCAGTAAGGTCACAGGGGTGCTGGAGCCCATCCCAGCTGTCCACGGGCAGTGGGCAGGGGACACCCTGAACTGGTTTCCAGCCAGTCGCAGGGCACACAAAGTCAGACAACTCACTCGCTCATTCAAACCTAGGGACCATTTGGTTCGGCCAATCAACCTGACATGCATGTTTTTTGGAATGTGGGAGGAAACCGGAGTGCCCGGAGGAAACCCACGCAAGCACGGGGAGAACATGCAAACTCCACACAGGAAGCTTCGATCACATGACCTCAGAACTCTGCTGCTCGCATTTGAGTATATTCATGGTTAATTTCAGAGATACTGAACTTGCCCATATTTCTGATCATAACAATAATGGATGCTCCGAATTTTCAGCATCAGGAATTTTTTATCTGAAAACAAACCAACCCTTTTTCAGTTTCTGCTCCAAATTTCAATTTTGCTACATCGCTAATCACAATCATTCTCGAAATAATCGCATCGTCAAGATTGAAGTGGTGGAAAATTCTGCATTATTTGATGAAGGACGACGTTTAGTTTGCGCGTGCTGATTAAACCGTGTCTGATTGAACTTATTAGCGCAAGGCGGGGATCAAGTATTAGAAAGGGGAGCTGAATTTCACGAGTGTGAGTACATCACAAAGGCTGCACTCTGGCCTCTTGAAATCCGCAGGAGTAATTTAGTGGGAACGGGAACAAATAGGTGCTTCAGATGAATTACTGGAGATGATGAATAGAACTTGCTTTCTTAAGTGCCAGCTCCGAAATTTGTCCGAGTGCAGTGGCCTTGATCGGGCACGGTGACACTTTTGCAGCAAAGGGGAAAAAAGCATGCCAGTTAAAAGCGCTCTTATATTGTACTCCTTAAAACTAGAACTTCTGTAAATGTATATAAAATATGAATATAAAGTGGAAATAATATTCCATATTTTATAAGAAGGGCAGCACAGCGGCGCAGTGGTTAGCGCGTGTGCAGCACAGTTCTAAGGTCTTGGGAACCTCCTGTGTGGGTTCAAATCCAGCTACCGGACTTACTGTGCGGAGTTTGTATGTTCTCCCCGTGCTTGCGTGGGTTTCCTCCGGGCACTCCGGTTTCCTCCCACATTTGAAAGACATGCATTTCAGGTGGATTGGCCGGTCCAAATTGTCCCTAGGAATGAGCGAATGAGTTGTCTGTCCCTGTGTGCCCTGCGATTGGCTGAAACCAGTTCAGGGTGTACCCTGCCCACTGCCCAATGATTGCTGGGATGGGCTCCAGCACCCCCGCGACCCTACTGAGGATAAGCGCTGCAGCTAATGAGATGAGATGAGATTTTATAAGTAAATAATTAGTTTCAAGAAAGTGTGGTGGAAAGTGTCCTTGGGCACCCTCCTTTAATATTTTGTTCAGTTAGAGCTAATGTCCTAATATAGCAGGGGTGTCAAACTCATTTTAACTCGGGGGCCACACGATAGAACAAACATTCTGTCGGGGGCCGGACCAGTAGATTAAAGAGAAAGAAAAAGAGAGATAAAGAAATGAGAGAAAGAGGGAGGGAAAAGGAGAGAGGGCGGGACAAGGAAAGAAAATAGGGAGAGGGAGAGAGCGTGAGAAACAAAAGATGAAAAATCGTGAGAGAGGGGGAAAAAAGGGAGAGGAAGAAAGAAATCCAAAGAGAAATATAAAGACAGAAGGAGAGAAAAGAGAAAAGAAAGAGCAAAAGGTATGAAGAGAGAAAGAGAAAAGAGAGAAAAGGAAACAAGGAAGTTAGAGCAAAAGAGGTTAAAAGAGAGAGAAAGAGACAAGGAGCAACAAAGGAAGAGAAAAAGACACACAGAGAGTGAAAGAGACAGAGAAAGAGTGGGAGAAAAGGCGTGGAAAAGAAAGAGAGAGAGAGAGAGAGAAATAAATACAGTACAGTGTTCGAGGCACCTGGCTTTGGCAACATCAAGATAACATATTTCAACCTGCAGCTTGTTTATCTCTTGCACTTCTCTGTGTGTTGTCTCGCGGGCCGGATTCAATCCCTTAGCGGGCCTGATCTGGCCCGCGGGCCGCCTGTTTGACACCTGTGTAATATAGTATGTGTTTTTGTCTTTCATGTTTTGTTCAGTTAGAGTTTGTCCGTGTTCCAACATATTCTCTGTGGTTTTCCGTTTATGTTTTATTCAGCTACAGATATTTAGTGTTTCAGCATATTCTGCATTGTATTCTTTCAAGTTTTTGTTCAGTTAGAGTTAGTGGTCCAACATATCCTGTGTGGTCTACCTTTCATGTTTTTCTTCAGTTAATCATTGTTAATCATTGTTACAACCTATCCTGAGTTGTGTCCCTTTCATGTTCTGTTCACTGTGACCTAGCTTGTGTTACAAAATATGCTGCGTCTTCTATTTCTTTCTTTCATGTTTTTATTAACTCACAGCTAGTTAGTGTGCCTGCATTATATTTCATGTTCTTGTCATTGCGGCGCTCTCATGTTTGTTCTGTTTCTTGTGTCGTTTCATGTTCATGTTTTGTTCTGTCAGAGCTGGTTGGTGTTGGAATATTGTTTAATTGTTATACCATTGAGTGTGTATGTTCTCTGCGTTGTCTTGAATTGGTGTTATGTTAAGTTAAAACCAGTTGGTATTTCAACATATACCATGTTCTCTGTTTCATGTTTTGTTCTGTGTGAGCTACTTTGTGTTGCAACATATACTGCATCCTCTATTTCTTCCACGTTTTGTTTGTTTTGATCGAGTCAGTTTTTCCAAGAGCTAGTTTGTGTTCCAACATATACTGTTTCCTCTATTCCTTTCATGTTTTGTTTATTTAGATCACAGGTGTCAAACAGGCGGCCCGCGGGCCAGATCAGGCCCGCTAAGGGATTGAATCCGGCCCGCGAGACATCACTCAGAGAAGCGCAAGAGAAAAACAAGCTGCAGGTTGAAATATGTCAACTTGATGTTGCCAAAGCCAGGTGCCTCGAACAAAGACACTGTACTTGTAATTCTTTTTCTCTCTCACTCTCTTTCTTTTCCACCCCTTTTCTCCCACTCTCTGTCTCTTTCACTCTCCCTGTCTCTCTTTTTCTCGTCCTTTGTTCTTCTTTGTCTCTTTCTCTCTCTCTCTGTCTTTTTAACTTATTTTGCTCTAACTTCCTTTTTTCCTTTTCTCTCTTTTCTCTTTCTCTCTTCCTACCCTTCGCGCTTTATTTTCTCTTTTCTCTCCTTCTGTCTTTCTATTTCTCTTTGGATTTCTTTCTTCCTCTCCCTTTCTTTTCCCCCTCTCTCACGACTTTTTATCTCTTTTGTTTCTCACGCTCTCTCCCTCTTTCTCTTTTTCTTTCTTTGTCCCGCCCTTTCTCCTTTTCCCTCCCTCTTTCTCTTATTTCTTTATCTCTCTTTTTCTTTCTCTTTAATCTACTCGTCCGGCCCCTGACAGAATGTTTGTTCTATCGTGTGGCCCCCGAGTTAAAATGAGTTTGACACCCCTGATTTAGATCTACATACTTTTCCAACATTTTGTAGCAGGGATGTGTAGTCAAGCCTCTGTTAGAGTAGCTTTTGATAGCTTTGAATTCTTGAATTTTGTTGTTCTGTTTCTGTACACTAATTGATACAGATTACTTTTCTGTATAAAAATCCTTATCTCAAATCTTAAATCAAGTCTATATTCGTGGAATCCAATTCTCCGGCCATGCCGGAACCTGAAAAAAGTATCATATTTTCCTGACTAAATTGCTCTTAGTCCAAATTTGGTAGTAAAAATGAGCCGACCTGGAGTATAGATTGCATTTCCCCCCCATTTATTAATGCAAAATTGTGGTTAAATATTCTAAAAGAGGCTACGCTACCTTTCAGCAATGACAGATGTTAAGGCACGGGTGTCAAACAGGCGGCCCGCGGGGCAGATCAGGCCCGCTAAGGGATTTAATCCGGCCCGCGAGACAACATACAGAGAAGCACAAGAGAAAAACAATCTGCAGATTGAAATATGTCAACTTGATATTGCCAAAGCCAGGTGCCTCTCACAAAGACACTGTACTTGTATCTCTCTCTCTCTCTCTCTCTCTCTCTCTCTTTCTCTCTCTCTCTCTCTCTCTCTCTCGCTCTTTGTTTTCCACCCCTTTACTCCCACTCTGTCTCTGTCTCTTTCACTCTCTGTCTCTCATTTTCTCTTCCTTTTTTGCTCTTTGTCTCTTTCTCTCTCTGTGTCTTTTAACCTCTTTTTCTCTAACTTCCTTTTTTGCTCTTTCTCTTTCTCTCTTCCTACCCTTTGTGCTTTCTTTTCTCTTTTCTCTACTTCTGTCTTTCTATTTCTTTCTTCCTCTCCCTTTCTTTTTCCCCTTTCTCGTGACTTTTTATCTTTTGTTTCTCACGCTCTCCCTCTCTCTTTTTGCCTTTCTTTGTCCTGCCCTCTCTCCTTTTCCCTCCCTCTTTCTCTTATTTCTTTATCTCTCTTTTTCTTTCTCTTTAATCTACTAGTCCGGCCCCCGACAGAATGTTTGTTCCATCGTGTGGCCCCCGAGTTAAAATGACTTTGACACCCCTGTGTTAAGGCTAATTTTGTGTGCAACAGCTAACACTCATTTTCCGCACTGAAGAGGACGATGTTATTTTTTTAGCGCAGAACATGAAGCAAGCTATATTTCGGTGAAGACAATAGTTTCCAGAATCGAAGAAGCAGCAAGTTGTTGGCATAGAAGATGACGCTTGTATCTAGTTAAAAGGAAAACTGATCGTTTTTAGGCACTCAAAGCACAAGATCTTTGGTGATGCTCTGACTTCATTATCAATGTAAATACAATAAAATCAATACATTTGTGGGCTATATCAGTTCTGGAATTAAAACACACATGTCTGTGGTTACCATGACTCTGCCAAAAGCATCATGTGCAGCTGTGACACATGCAAGTGACATGAGATATATTTATGGCCATTGTGTGGGTGTTTGTGTGGGCGTGCACAAACTAACCTCATCTCCAGATCATGTCTGTCTTGGGCAGTGAAACTGTACAAGGCCACGTAGGTGTTGAGCTGGAGTGTGTCTGGCTGAAGCTGAATGTCTTCCAGCTAAACGCAAATACAAAAACATACAGGAGTTAGCTTTAGGGACCACAACAACGGCTAACAGGATGCTCCTGTCCCTACAATAGTCTTTTTTGTATTTTATTCGACTTTTTTCTGCTAATCAATGACAACGAATCCACAAACAGAAATTCTCATCACGTAAAACCTATAAGTTGACACCCAAGGATGAGATTTCTTATCACCTGGCTTTTTTATGTTGAGTCGTTACATTTCAACTTAGTTTTTTTTTTTTAATTGCATAGACTCTCCAGCAGATGGCAGCATTCTACCTTTTTTTGGATAACCCCTTTATTCAAAGCCGATTCACCTTTTTTAAAGTTTCAGTGTGTAATAATTCACCACTAGAGGTTGCTGTAAATAAGAAGAAAGCAGAAGTGTGTGCATTTGAAAAACTATGGAAGCCCGAACGATACCACTTCACAAAATTAGAAAACTTATTTCCATTTTTCTCGCATTAGAAAGGATTCATTTTAGCCAGCGACAGGACATGAAAGTCTGTGTCCAAAAAAGAACAAGCAAGCTGGAATCACCCGGAGCATCTGGAAAGAGCAAATAGCTGGAGTTGGTCAGAGCTGGTGTAAGTGGCTAATTGTAGTGACTAGCAGGAGCAGATATGAAAAAGTGGCTGGAGTAGGAAACAATGGGAACGGAGTAGAAGAGGCCTAAATGACAAGACTTGAGGCCCATCAAACGCAGGGCTTGGTGATGGATAGTAAGTACCGTATTTTCCGCACTATAAGGCGCACCTAAAAGCCTTTATTTTTTTCAAAAGCTGACCATGCGCCTTATAATACAGTGCGCCTTATTTATGGAACAAAATTAATTCGCAAAGTCTTGCAACTAACTTGCAGCCGCCGACTAGATTTTCCCCCGAACGCCAAGTAGTCCGCGGTGTATGCTGGGATTAATTTACCGGCGTTTCATTGGCTATCCAATGTGTCAATCATCATTTGAATGGATCACTATTGGCTAAAGTTATTCGGAGGTCAAGGGGCGGATCCTTTTTATCATTTACAGGCTGGCATTGGCTTGAACTGTAAAACAAAGCCTGCAATTGGCCGAAAAAGACGTGTCAATCATCAGTTGAATCGATCACTATTGGCTAAAGATATTCGGAGGTCAAGGGGCGGATCCTTTTTATCATTTACAGGCTGGTATTGGCTTGGACGGCAAAACAAAGCCTGCAATTGGCCAAAAAAGATGAATGCGTATAGCACGTGGCTGACGGCATACACAAAGCATTTTTTTACTATTTTGTGTTTGTAAATATTTTATTCTCCTGGATTTACTAAACTCATGGATATAAGAGGACCACGGCTGCACATTATTATGAACACAACGACTTCGGTGAGCTACTCTGGCTATATATATTATCCCTGTATCTTGTTTCAGACTGAACTCGATGTTTCTGTGATAAGCGGTGCAGATAATGGATGGAATGGAGTGTCTATTTTTAAATCAAACTCAATTCCAAGTGTTTATTGTCATATATACAGTAAAGTTGCGAGCGAAAAAGAAAATAGAAACTAAGGAATGGTTGGCATTTCTTGAATCCCAAGACTTTAACCTTCCGAATGATGGAACGATGCATTTGAGTGACATCGTACGGACACAGCATCCGCACGTGTTCTCGACACGTATTTGCGTCTTTGTAAGCTTCAGGAATGTTAAGGGGGTAATAAGTTGGACTGAACTATCTGACTGTTTTGTCCACGTTCCCATTGTAGCGCCTTATAATCCGGTGCGTCTTATGTATGTCAAAAATAGGACCAAAAACAATTTTTTCGGGGTGCGCCCTATAACCCGGTGCGCCTTATAGTGCGGAAAATACGGTAGCTAAGTTAAGGGCTAAAAGCAAAATGGCCATACAGGCTTCTATAGAAGAAAAATGGCCAAAAATGCCAGATTTTCCAATCGTCATTTCAACCGTTGTAATGTCATTACAAATATCTAAACTTACAAGTCGCTAATTAAATATACTATTTATGAGCTAGTACATGTGAATTTGCTCATTTGAATCAGTTGTTTTTATTTAGGAATGGAGTAATTTTACACCACTAGGTATCACTATATATATTACACACTCATGGTTCAAGAGACAGCTTGGGAAATATTGTTTTCATGAGCAACTGTAACTGAATATTAAAGTGTTTATTATTTTACAAAAAAATATGCTGCCAGAAACAGACAAGAAGACAGGAATGATTCATTTTAGAAAAACAGACGCGTGTCATTTGTCAATTACTATCAATCAAAGAAAAACAGATTTGGACCTTCCACAATCAATCTTCAAGTCTAATAATAGCTTCGATATAAAATAAACAGTGCTCAGCATTATAGCCACCTTACCCAGATACATTTAGATGATGCTAAAGTCGCAAACTGTTCCTCAGAATGAACCGTCGAAACACAATAAAATGAAAACCGTATTTTCCGCACTAAAAAGCACACCGGATTATAAAGTGAACCCCCAAAAAACAGTCTTTTGTGATGTATTTTTCATGTTCTTTAAGGCAAGTGAAAGCTAGGGTTGCATGAAAAATGAATTAACACATTTAATTTTAATCATTTAACATTATGACGTCTAGTTTCACCACTAAAATTAGTTTTTATCAACAAACATTAAACATGATGAGAGAAAAATAGCACTCGAAGACCACTCTATATGTTTCTCAAAGGCAGAACAGTTATCATATGCAGCATCATTTAATTGCAAAATATATTTTCCAATTTAACTCACTGTATTTTTCGGTATTGTCACGGTTGCCATGGCGCCCAATTGGCCCTGCCTGTGTGGCGCCAGCTGCGGCTCCTCGACAGATTGGCTTTCCTTCTGTTTAAGCTCAGTGCTCCCACTCACCTTTTGCCAGTCTGTCAACAAACCTCTGCCCCGCAAGACGTGGGTTTTGACTCTGTCCGGTTTTCCTGCCTGCGTTTTCTGTCCAGTATCGTTCACGTCTATTTTTGTCCTGTTTATAATTCTCTCCAGTTTTCGTTCCCGTCTAGTTGTCCTGTTTAATTTCTAAATCCTGTTTCGATATCGATCCCCTCTGTCCCGTCCTGTCTGGTATCGACCCGGACTCAGGCAATTGGTATCGATCTTGTCGGTCTCTGGCTTCCACTCATTCCACGCCAGACTGCCTAACCTGCATGACTCCCCATTTCCCGTAAAACAAAAGGCTTGTGCGAGAAACGTCACGCATTTGGGTCCTGATCCTGTTCCGGTTCTTGACAGGTATATAAGGCGCACTGGATTATAAGCCGCACTTTCATATTTGGGGTTTTTAGGTGCACCTTTGAGTCCGGAAAATACAGTACATAAAATGGTAACTTTTTTTTATAAAAACATTTTTGCAGAATGCACAAACCTTTCGGAGGATTTGCTAGCTAGCATTCAGGTCTCTTCCCCTTTAAGAAATGAGCAGATATTTATGTATTTTTCCTTGTATGGTTATTTGTTCATTTTTTTCGTTTTGCTTAAGTATCCGCGCTCTTTTTCCCACTGACATTAAAAGATAAACATGCCAAACTAAAAGAGTAAGCAAAAAATGCACTTTAAAGGCGCATTCTTTCAAGCAAAAGAAGATAAAGTGGGGTTAGCTTTTAAAGCTCCCGAAGAGATTTTCTTATCGCCCTCGATGTGATAAGATTTTGTGACCTGAATTCTCTTTCGGACGGAAAATAAAGTAAAAGAAGGCCGGCAGATCGGAGCGGTGAGGTCAAGGCTCGGCTGTCTCGGTGCAGGCCTGTCGTGCTTGTGTCAGCTCCGATTTGATTTGTTACCGGCTAAAAAAAAAAAAAAGATCTTTTCCCTCCGTTTCCTGGGAACTCAAGTGGTAATGGCGGAGGGCGCTCAAGTCAAGATGAGCGATGTGGCGTTCTTATACTTGTCAGGGTGTGTGGAACATAACCATTTCTTTTCATGGTGCGTGTTTCTCACCTCGGGATTGAAAGGTGCCCCTTCTGGCTGAGGGTGGCATTGCGTGACTCCGTTCTCCAGAACCGTGAAAACTAGATTAAGAAAACAAGCCATTAAAAAACATAAATCTGGATTAATCACACATTTTCATTGTAAAGTTGTCATCAAAAACACACATATATGTATATATAGAAAATGATTAGGAAATGAATCGACTGGTTTATTTTACAGTTGAGTGAATGCAGTGAACCAACTCACCACGCTATAGAAACTCAATACTGCCCTTGAGCGGCCATAGCGAGCATTTGGTTTGCATTTATTTATTAAAAATCATAATTTTGGGTAGATATCGGCCGCAAGTCGGATTAAATCTTCGAATGGGCCGAATTTAGCCAGTGGGCCGTGTGTTTGATATTCCTGGTTCAAACGTAATGCTGGACTTTATTTTTCAGGTTTTCAAATGTACAGAAATATATGATAGATAGATAGATAGATAGATAGATAGATAGATAGATAGATAGATAGATAGATAGATAGATAGATAGATAGATAGATCAATAGATCCATAAATAGATCGATCGATCTATCGATCGATTGATAGATAGATAAATGGATAGATAGAAGGATAGATAGATAGATGGATAGATAGACTTCTGCAGCAGTATCCGTTTGTTGAAAAATAAAATAAAAGATATAGAATACAAAAATACCCAATATAAAGCTTTGCTATAGAGCATTTAAATAAATAGTGCTACGGAATATACACACTGTAATAAAAATAGGGTAATATGCAAATGCGGGGGTGGGGTTTAATGTGGGCTTTTACTCCACCGGGTGGAGTTAAAGAGCCTCATGGCATGAGGGAGGAATGATCTCCTCAGTCTATCCGTGGAACAAGACTGTGACACCAGTCTGTCGCTGAAGCTGCTCTTCTGTTTGGAGATATGTTCATATATTTTAATATTTATGTATCTTGTTTCATGCGAAAATTTAAAAAAATCCCTAAACTAATGCTTAAAATTTAGTTAACCTAATATAGGGTAGATAACTAATAATTTCAAGAACCCCCCAAGATAATAATAGACTCCAATTAAGCTTAATTGGATTAAGCAAATTTTTCAATATTTGCCAATTAGGTTGAACGACTTTTGCGGTCTGGGCCCTTGTTAGCTGCCCAATCATACAAAAAAAAACTTTAGTTAGCCTGGTTTGTTAAAATGGGGCTCACTTGCAGCCAAACAGGCTAATCCCAGATATGCTAATTGCTAATGCTAGGGGCAACATTAACTGTAGCGACACTTGAGTGGAAAACATTTGGAACCCTTGTAACCTACTAGTTACTAGGTTAGTCTAGCGGCCTAGTTAGCGTTAGCGGCATGCCTCTTCTTTCCTTATGGTGAATTGTAAAAAAAAAGAAACATTGCTTGAATTTTTCACTCTGCAGAAACCTGCCAGATGGATTGGAGATTTTTTTTCACATTAGCTGTAGCAGCGCCTGAGTTGAAACCAATTACAGACCTTGCACCTGCTGAGCGTCGCTAGTTTCTAATTCTAGCCTCGGCATTAGCATTAAGCGCTTTCTTTCCTTTTGGGTAAATTTTGTATCCCTTAACCACTAGAGTCATAGGGAAACCATCTCATGTGGTGTGTCTTGGGCAAGTACAGCCTAGTGGCGCTCATCCCTTTCCAAAATAATATATTTTGAAGGCGACATGTCTGTCATTCTGTGCTGTGACGTCGTCGGAGGAACACCAGCAAGCCAGTCACCATATTGTTTTACAGGTTGAGTAGTTGAAGAAGTTACGAGTGTTTTAAGTTAAATTTTGGTAGCTTTTGTGGAGAATGCCTAGGTGTGGAGTCACATGTGGATACAGTAAAGGTACAACAAAGGGCGTGCAGCCAAAAAAGAGGCTAACTGGAAAAAAACAAAAACAATAGAGAGCCTGTTGGAATAATGTACATCAGTTATTCAACTTTACTATAATTTATGTGTGTTATATGTTTTCTTGTGAGATATTGTGCTTACAAAATAGGATATTCTCTCAGCAAAAGTCTTCCACTACATTCTGGCAAGAGAGAATAAATGGTGTGAATCAGTTACAGATTCGACCCGAAGGCCAAGGATTTTTTCCTGAAGTATAGCATAAAGAGAGTTAATCAGTCACATTTCAAATAACAAGTTGTTGTGCAAGAACTGGTTTCAATGGAAAAATTCAACCTTCAACCAACCCCTAACCCTTAGTGTTGAAATGACATTGTAACCAGGGCGTTCCTTTTCTGAATAAAAGGCAAGGTGAGGGAAGGCTGCTTTGGAGTGAGTTCGAGAACTGTACCCAAAAGCAGTTTTCCGTTCACTTCTCTTGCAAGTAAACCATACACAATTCTCTGTGTCTTTTTTGTATACAGGTTTTTGTTACAAGTGTTGGGTTGAACCTGACAAGTCGCAAATCGAGGGCTAAGCGTGACCGATCAACAAAAGGCGTCCGCAGCCCCGGTGAAGAAAACGCAAGATTGGCCAACCCAAAAAAACACGGTGAGCATCCAGACTAACTGGGAACCAAACAAAACAGGAAAGCCCTCGGCAGCCTGGTTACTAACGGGGAGTTAGCTGGACAAAATTTTACCAACAGCGACACTCGCGCCAAAAAACGCAAACAAAAAGCCATAATTGCCTATTTCCTAATAGATATGAGCGTAATGCAATCGCTGTTCACAACAATCGCTGTCTTTTTCGGAGCTAGCCTTACACGTTGTGTTAATTGGATTCGTCATTTTGAAAGTGTTGTGTTCCTTATGTCACAACTCTACAGCAAACAAGACCGCTTGGTCAACTTTGTGTCATGCTTGCCATGGCGCCCAATTGGCCGCGCCCGTGTGTGTCACGGTTGCCATGGCGCCCAATTGGCCCCGCCCATGTGGCGCCAGCTGCAGGTTGTTGACTGATTGGCTCCCTGTCAGTATTTAAACTCTGTCCTGTCTGTCCCCTTTTGGTCGGTCCGTCTGCGAATCTCTTTTACACGGCAAGCCCTTCTTCGCCTATCCCATGTTTTTGCTCCGGTTTGTCTCCTGCTACGATCTGTTTGATCTCGACCATGTCTGCTCTCCCGTCCCGAATTACGACCCGTTTTTTATCTTGACCACGTCTACTCACCTCTCCTGGCTCTCGACTTGTTTCCGATCCCGATCACGTTTTTGCTCTTCTATCCCGGCTACCGACCTGTTTTTTCCGTTCCCGACACCGCCATCGCCCGCCACGAAAATACCACTTCCGCGTCTGAGCAACCTACTCCCCGCAACCAGCGTTCTCCGGATCGTGAGTGCAATCCTTTCCCTTCTTCCCAATAAAACTGTGTGTAACGCTACGCAAGTGGGTCCTGTTTCCGTTCTGGTCCTGACACTTTGAGACTAAAGTTCTTGACTCTCGGAGTATTTCGCAACATATTTGCACATTTGTGGAGAGAAACCCTACCAATCTGTGCTTAGTTTAAAAACATTTTACTTGGGAATACCTTTAAGGGGAGGGCAAACACTCATTTGATGGATTTCAGAAAACTGTCCCGCTAACTTGACTAACTCACCGTCATCGCTGTGTTTTCTGAACAGCTCATGCCTGCTGCTGTGAGCCACCGCTTCCTCTGGAACGTTATCCAAGTCGCTGGCCTGCAAAGAAAAATTCTGACCATTATCGTGACCGACAACATACCGGGACCTCATTTCCCCAGCGTCCCCTTTCTTGTACCTGCTGTGTTTCTGTTCCTGTCCATACAAAACATAATTTGTCACAAAAGCTAGCAATGACGGCAATTACTTTTTTTTCGCCGGGGAATTTTTGATTTACTTTATGGATTTTTAGACGCGGTCTCTGCAGGGAGAAAATGACCACTTGAGTTGCCCGCAGGCCTGTTTCTAAAAATAGCTCACTTGTAAGAGCTGAGTTTTGTCCGTCTAGGAATGTCGTACAATTGATTGTGTGAAACTGTAAAAAAACTATTGCTGAGAAATATAGCAATGAAATGTTTGCACGTAAATCTATTTAATTAATTCATGATTTATTATATTAATTAATCCCTTCAGAACCATCACAGTTAGCTATAATGTCTCATCTCATCAGCTTATCCTCATTAGGGTAGCGGGGGGCTGGAGCCCCTCCCAGCCATCTCCGGGCAGTCTGCAGGGGACACCCTCAACTGGTTGCCAGCCAATCATTCACACCTAGGGACAATTTGAACCGGCCAAATTACCTGAAATGCATGTTTTTGGAACGTGGGAGGAAACCGGAGTGCCCGGAGGAAACCCACGCAAGCACGGGGAGAACATGCAAACTCCGCACAGGACGTCTGGAGCTGGATTTGAACCCACGCAGGAGGTTCCCATGACATGAACTGTGCCGCACAAGCGCCAACCACTGCGCCGCCGTGCTGCCCCTAGCTATAATGTATCATGAGTTATTTTTTTGGGTGTTCCCTAACCTGGATTTTTAGAAGAAGAAAGCTAGTTTTCGGCAAAGAAGAAGATATTGCAAATTTTTGACAGGAAAAAGAGACCATGCTACATTTTTAAAAGTGTCACGACCAGAACAAAGGGTAGACCCAATCGCGTTTCTCACAGGTTTATTGGAATAAAGAGAAGAGGCAGCGCCTGCGATCCGGTGCTTGCTGGACCCTGGAAGCAAGCCACTCACAGAATCGGAACTTGTTCTGAATGCGGAAGTGGATCTTCCGGAGCGGGAGATCGTAGTGTCGTAGACGGAAAAAAACAGGTTGATAGCCGGGACAGGAGAGCAAAACGTGGTCGGGATCAAAAAACGAGTCGTAAGCTGGAATGGGAGTGTCAGGACCAGGACAGGAAGCAGAACCCACTCGCGTAATGTTACTCACAGTTCATTGGGGAGAGAAGAGAGGAGCGCACACTCGATCCGGAGATCGTTGGTCGCGGGGAGTAGATAGCCCGGAACGTGGAAGTAGTCAAAATCAAACAGATCGTAGCGAGAGCAAAACAGGAGCAAAAACGCAGGAAAAAAACGGAGATTCACCGGGCTTGGCAAAACAAGAAAAAAAACACAGGAAAAACTGAGATTCTCATGGCTTGACGTTCAAAACAGAGTTTCGCAGACGCTCCGACCAAAGGCGACTCACAGGACAGCGTTTAAGTAGTCACAGGGAGGAATCTGTCAACGAGTTTCAGCTGGTGTTCTTGGGCGGGGCCAATTGGGCGCCCTGGCAACCGTGACAGAAGCTGGCGCCACACAGCGGGGGCCAATTGGACGCCATGGTAACCGAGACGGGGAAATGAGGAACGGACAGGTGGAAAACGGGTGCAAAAAGCGTGACCGACGGGAGTAAGAGTCAAAGTGCTTGCCTTGTGGAAACAGGGGTTCGCTGACGGACAGACCACAGGCGAGTGAAAGGACGCAGCTTGAGTAGGACGGGGAACCAATCAGAAAGCCAGCAGCGGCTGGCGCCAAATGAGCGGGCACAGGTGAAAATAATCAGTCACCATGACAGAAAGAATAAAAGCTAGTTTCCAGTGTAGAAGATGACAACACCAGTTTCCAGAGGAGAGGAAAAAGATGAAGTTTTTGGTGAACTACGTATATTTTTAGCACTGGGAAGACAATATTTTTAATACCGTAACCCAGAAAGAACATTCATTATCAGCCAAAAAGAACATGGTAGCTTACAAGGTAAACGGGAATTTTGCAACTTTTCGACATGCTCAAAGCACAAGTCCACACTAATTCTGAGCACTGACTTTTTCGGAATCAGTGTTGCCACACGCCGCTGCTGTCAGGATCAGAACGGAGACAGGACCCACTTGCGTTACGTTTCTCTCAGTTTTATCGTAAGAAAGGAAAAGGGTTGCACCCACGATCCAGTGATCGCTGGGCGCGGAAGTGGGACTTCCGTGGCCAGCAATGGTGGTGTCGGGAACAGATAAACGGGTCAGTAGTCGGGACAGGAGAGCAAAAATGTGGTCGGAGATGGAGATATTTCGTGGTTAAGATCAAAAACGAGTCGAAGCTGGGGAACAGACGGGAGCAAAAAACAGGTGGGAGTCAGGGTCGAAAAAGGCTTTGCTTAGTGTAAACTGAGGTTTGCAGATGGACTGACAACAGGTGACGGAAAGGAGTGGGTTTAAATAGCGGCAGGGAACCAATCAGAGTCCGAGGCAGTTGGCGCCAAAGGAGCGGGCACAGGTGCATCACATCGGTAATCATGACAGCTGCTGAGGTCTGGCTATTCTCCTAAAAGCGGGATACCCCTTTACACCGAAAAACAACAGCGACCAGATGATGAAAGTGCTGTATCAAAGTCAGATCAAGAGGTTTCTCCTGCTACTGGTAAACATTGAAACAAGTAGTTTCATGTAGGGAAGTAAACACCTACCTGTCACGGTTGCCATGGCGCCCGATTGGCCCCGCCAATGTGGCGCCAGCTGCAGCTTGTTGACGGATTGGCTTCCCCACTATTTAAACCCTGTCCTGTCATTCCCCTGTTGTTGGTCCTTCTGCGAATCTCTGTTTTCACACGGCAAGCCCTTTTTCAAGCCTGACTCACACCTGTCCCGTTTTTTGCTCCTGTTTATCTCCCGCTACAAACTGTTTTGATCTCGACCATGTCGGCTCTCCCGTCCCAAATAACGATCCGTTTTTTATCTCGACCATGTCTGCTCTCACGTCCCGGCTTACGACTCGTTTCCGACCCCGACCACATCTTGTTCTCCTAGTCCCGGCTACTGACCCTTTTTTTTTCCGTTCCCGACACCGCCATCGCCCGCCACGGAGGATCCACTTCCGCGTTCGGAGTGACCCGCTTCCCGCGTCCAGCGATCCCTGGATCGTGGGCGCAACTCTTTCCCTTTCTTCTAATAAAACTTGTGAGAAACGTTACGCGAGTGGGTCCTGTTTCTGGTCCTGAAACTACCCAAAAAAAAAGGGGCCAAAACACACCACAGGAAGTGATACCTTGACCACCGACATTAACGGATCCAAGAACCGTGAACAGTCTCAGCTACCTAAAACGTATCATGCAGTGTTCTGGTTTTCCCGCATCCCTGCGTCCTAGACGCATTATTTTTGCTGGGGACGCATCGTGTCAAATCAACGTGCGTCCCCGGGACGCAACTTTTCTGACACCAAATTGTTATTATCTTTTTTTAACAAAGATTTACCGCACTCCAAACTTTTCGTCAGGCAGATCCGCCATCGTTGCTTTGGTCTCGCGGTTCGAGTTTTCGTCTGCACGCCGATCTCGAGTTGTGTAGTAAAAGTCCGTCTCTTTTTAGAGACACGGCTTTTTCGGCTCAACTCATTAAAGAGCCGGCTCTCAAACGGCTCACTTGTTTTGATGCATTATATTACGAATGATTATGTTGTATACAGAAGTTAAGAAAAAAAGGAAGTATAAAAGGAGAAAATGAAAAAAGACAGGTTTGTGGTGATCCCTTTTAATCAGTATACTGTATTACCAACAATAATTTAATAAGAAAATTAATTATTCTACTTCGGGCAGCACGGCGGCGCAGTGGTTAGCGCTTGTGCGGCACAGTTCATGTCATGGGAACCTGTCGTGGGTTCAAATCCAGCTCCAGACTTCCTGTGCGGAGTTTGTATGTTCTCCCCGTGCTGGTGGGTTTCCTCTGGGCACTCCGGTTTCCTCCCACGTTCCCAAAACATGCATTTCAGGTGAATTGGCCGGTCCAAATTGTCCCTAGGTGTGAATGAGCGAATGAGTTGTCTGTCCCTGTGTGCCCTGCGATTGGCTGGCAACCAGTTCAGGGTGTCCCCTGCCCACTGCCCGGAGATGGCTGGGATGGGCTCCAGCCCCCCCGCGACCCTACTGAGGATAAGCGATGAGATGAGATGAGATGAGATGATATAAGGAAACACATGTACAATATAACATGTTAAACTACATAAATAAACATATTTGAAAAATATATATATTTTTTTGTATTTTGTAAGGGAAAATACGACAGTTTGTAAGGGCATGGAGCACACTAAATTTTGGGGAGCCATAGATCTCTGTTGGGACCCATAGATTTTTGAGCATGCGAGTCCCATGGGTCATTTAATTAAATAATAGCTACTATTTTTGCTGAATAAGCTAACCACTTGAAGAATTTTATTTAAAGCACACCTTCCTAAGTGATCAGCGCCCCTTTTATTTATAAACCCAACCACCGACTGAGACCTGAGCGTTTATAATCAGTCCTATTCATTTGTTATAACGCGAGCGCTTGCACGGCAGCTCCTTTCCATGCTCCTTGGAAGCAGAACGCCTTTATTGGTAGTGTTTACGGCTCCTCTGAGGTGGTATCTATTTGCTCCATCAGCTTCGATATGACATCTGCTGCGCCACCAAATAAACAAAGACGTCTGAGGTGGAGCAACAGTCGGAAGAGTGGGCTCCGGAACCGGACATTGGTTATAGAGGAGGACTTTTTTTTAACAACAAGATTTTGTCATCGGTGTCGGGAAGGTAGCTTTCTAGCCTAGTGAACTTATACCGGCGACAAAAAGCATGTGAGATTTACAGATTTTACAGATTTGAACGAAAGAAAAAAGAGTGTCTAGTTATTTTATAGCAACGACAAATTATAATTTATAAGGGGAATTTAACCTCATAGCCTAATCAATTTTTGCCTGCAAGAAAAAGCATGGGTGATTAGCGGATATGAATGATCGGAAAAAGCGTCGTCGAAGAAAAAGGGAAGTGTCTGGTTAGCAGATCATTTCATTCTTTTCATTTTTTTTAACAATGTTTGTTAATTGGTGTGGGGTGTGTAACTTTCTAGCCTAATACATGTTTGCATGTTAGAAAAAGCACGTGTGATTTAGGGATGAAATGAAAAGATCTGCATTTTATATAGCGCTTTTCAAGTCAATGACTTCCCAAAGCGCTTTACAATGTGCTCCACATTTCCCAATATCGGCCTTGCAGCCATGTAAGGCGCTAACCTGCTTATTGGGGGTAGTAGGGGTTCAGTGTCTTACCCAAGGACACTTCAACATGTAACACGGAGGAGCCGGGATTCGAACTGGGATCCCTTGATCCCAAGACGAGCGCTCTACCTCCTGAGCTACTGCCGCCCAGATATGAATGATCAGAGCAAAAAAGGCGAATACATTCTTTTTTCCGTTAGGAGATAATTTTGTTCATTTTATCTTATTTCAGCTCGGTGGCCTTGGGTGTATGGCGCCCGCCCCGAGACTGGGAGGTTGTGGTTCAAGCCTCGGCCGATTGATAATAATAATAATAATAATTTCCTTTGTATTGTCATTCTTTGTAACAATGTACACAGAACGAAATGTCGATACACCTGACCCGTTGTAGCGAGTCGATGCAGCCGCAGCCAGAGGCCGCCGCCATTATACCAATTAGGTATGTCTCGGTCGAGGCGCGAACCAGCGACCTCCCAGTCTCAAAGCGGGCACACTACCATCTAGGCTACTGAGCATACCTAAGACTTAAACATTGGTACCCGTTGCCTCCCTGCTTGGGGTTCAGCATTAAGGGTTGGAATTGGGGGGTTTGGTCACCTAATGACTCCCAACACCTCAGTTGGGTTGAGCGAGGGGGCTGGGAATCCCCTCCTCTGAATCAAGCTACCAAAAAGAGTCAGAAATGACTCTAGCCACCTCCCACTAGGGGATATGGCTGCGGTATATATATATATTTATATATGTCTTATTTTTTAAACATTTCTATTACAGGACCCACTTGCGTTGCGTTTCTCACAAGTTTTATTGGAAGAGAGAGAAAGGGTTGCGCCCACGATCCGGTGATTGCTGGACGCGGGAAGCG
Source organism: Urocampus carinirostris (assembly GCF_059441175.1). NCBI lineage: Eukaryota > Metazoa > Chordata > Actinopteri > Syngnathiformes > Syngnathidae > Urocampus > Urocampus carinirostris. The sequence continues at coordinate 28,783,607 of NC_142363.1, read as the reverse complement.
GGTCGCTCAGAACGCGGAAGTGGATCTTCCGTGTCAAGCGATGGCGGTGTCGGGAACAGAAACACGGGTCAGTAGCCGGGACAGGAGAGCAAAAACGTGGTCGGGGTCGTAAGCGAGTCATAAGCCAGGAAAGGAGAGTAGACGTGGTCGGGGACAAAAAGAGGTCGAAATCAGGGAAGGGAGGGTGGACGTGGTTAGTATCAAAAACGGGTCGAAGTCGGGGGAAAGACGGGCGCAAAATACAGGTGGGAGAAAGGGTAAAAAAAAGGCTTGCCCAGTGTTAACTGAGGTTCGCAGACGGACTGACAAAAGGGGACAGATAGGAGTGGGTATAAATAGGAACAGGGAGCCAATCAGAGTCCGAAGGAGTTGGCGCCAAAAGAGCGGGCAGAGGTGATTCACATCAGTAATCATGACAATTCCGTTTTTTAAATTTTTGATAGCTCATTATTAGTAGAATATTACTATAGTTATATACTATGATAACAATATCTCTATTGTTATATTGAAATTGTCACGGTTGCCCATTGCCCTCAATTGGCCCCGCCCGTTTGGCGCCAGCTGCGGCTCGTTGACCGATTGGCTTCCCTCCTATTTAAGCTTAGTGCTCTCACTCACTCTTTGTCAGTCCGTCAACGAACCTCAGCACCCGCAAGACGTGTGTTTTGACTCTGTCCCGTATCCTGCTTGTGTATCTTGTCAATCCTGTTCATCGCGTCCTGTTTGATATCTTACTCCAGTCTCCAGTGTCTGTATTGATCCCATCTGTCCGGTATCTATTCGTGTATATGGTATTGATACTGTCTATCCCGTCCTGTACGGTATCGACCCCGTCTGTCCGGTATCTGGTGTCAATCTCGTCAGCCTCTGGCTTCCTGTTTATCCACGCCGGACTTCTGTCTTACTTCTTCCGCCCAGCGATCGCAGAATCACTGGCGTTTGTGTTCACGCGCATGACTGCCCCATTCCCCTAAAGTAAACCTTGTGTGAAAATGTTACGCATCTGGGTCCTCCTGCTGTTCGGGTTCTGACAGAAATGATCTATTGTGATTAAAAAATAAACTAAATATAATTCAAAAATGAATTAATTATTGAAAATCAATTTAAAATGTTTTGAAAAACAATATACTGTATATATTTAAAGAGTTCATTAAAATTAGCAGAATTACATTAAATGGGAGATAATGCATATTTTTTACTCCTATATTTTAATAAAAGTCAGATAACGGTTGGGTGCGTTGTTTTAGGTGTCCTTAAAAAGTTAAAGGTATAATATTGTTTCTATTAAGTATGTGTTAACAATGCCCAACTGAGTTCATTTTTATCATTATTTTTCCATCGCGCTTACTTTATCAGTTATAATCTTATTTTTAGCAATGCTGTTCCGGAACGCGCAACACGTTAGGTAGAAGGAAAGTGGGGGACAACGCGGGTAGGTTGGAGAGAGACTGGATGCCCTTCATTGCAGTTTTTGTTAGTTTAGCAGAAAAATTGTGATATTAAGAAAATACCTGCATCTGCCAACCCATTCATTGATTACAGTAAATAGGCTCAACCACTGAAATGACAGTCAAAAATCTAATTTCCTAGAAAATCACAATGACCCGCGGGTTATTCAGCAGTTTTAAGGGGCTACCTGATTCCCACGGGCACCACGGTAGTGACCCCTGGTTTTTAGGTTCTTACTGAATTTCTTTGCGGCGACTCGGATCCACTGGCCCGTTTGGCCTTCTGGGCCAACGACGTCCCGAACCGGAGAGCCTCATAGACCGGGTCCACCTTATTTCCACAAGCTGCAAAGGAAGATAAAAAAGGAGAAAGACAATTGAAAATTGAACGAAATCCATCATACCTTGCCTGATTTTGTATTGCTCACCAATGGGCATAACCTCTTTGATGCAGCCATACTGCTCCTGGATCAGTAACGGCGAGCTGTAATACCGCCGGAACCCTTTCGGCTGCAAAGAACCACACGGACCGCAATTATGAATTTGCTGGCACCTCTTTATACGAGAAACTCTTAAAACGATTATTTAGATATAGAGATTTATTTGGAAGTGTCATGATTACTGATTGGCGCCAACAGCCCTGAGCGCTGATTGGTTCCTTGACTCTTTTCAAACCCCCGGCTTCCAAGAGGAAACTGTCAGACTGTCTGCGAACCTATGCTTCCAACTAGGCAAGCTCTGTACCTTCCGACATTCTCCTGCCCTGTTTTATCCTGCCTGATACCTGTTGCCAACCTGTTTCCGGACCCGTCTCTGCCCTGCTCTTCTGTTTTGGCCATCGACCTGTTTTGTCCTGTTTCCTGCCTCTTTTCTGGACTCGTTACCGCCCTTGCTCCCCAGGCTATCGACCAGTTTTTCCGCTGCCTACGACTATCCTCGTTTGACAGGGAAGTGCCACTTCCGCATTCCTGCCATCAGCTACCCGTGTCCGACAATCATCGGATCGGGGAAGCAAGCACTGCTCTCTTTCTCAATAAAACTGAGTAAAAACGAACGCTAATGGGTCCTGTCTCTGTTTCTGGCTTGTGACAGGAAGATAAATCTTGCTCCGCATATGATGGAAAATCCAGTTCACAACCAGTCCCAAAGGTTACCCCAAGAGACTGCTCATGATTGCTCACCACCAGCATCAACTCGGCCCAGTTCGCGCATGTAAACTACCACGTGTTCAAAAATGTAAACGTGGTAAAAAATTGTGTGTACAGTTATTTACCGAGAATGTAATGAGAATAAATATCCATTTTAAATCAACAGTCTTTCGAGATTATACCTGTTAACCTCAGACAATAGCTCCCAGTATTAAGTGTTGCAATTTGCCTTAACTGTCATGATGACTGATTAGATTCACCTGCGCCTGCTCGTTTGTCGCCAGCCGCTGCGGGCTTCCTGATTGGTTCCCTGTCCTACTTAATCTATGTCCTTTCTCTCGCCTGTTGTCAGTCCGTCAGCGAACCTCTGTTTCTACAAGGCAAGCACTTTGACTCTGACTCCTGTCGGTCCCACTTTTTCCACCCGTTTTCCACCCATCCGTTCCTGATTTCCCTGTTTGTCTCCGGCTACGACCTGTTTTTGACCCCGACCACGTTTTGCTTTCCCGTCCCAGCTCACAACCCGTTTTTAATCCTGACCACATTTTGCTCTCCTGTCCCGGCTATCGACCTGTTTTTTCCGTCTTCGACACCACGATCTCCCGCTCTGGAAGATCCACTTCCGCATTCGGAACACGTTTCGATTCTGTGAGCGGCTTGCTTCCCGCGTCCAGCGAACACCGAATCACGGGCTCTGCCTTTCCCCTTTATCTCAATAAACATGTGGTTAACGTTACGCATCGGGGTCCTAATTCGGTTGTGGTCGTGACATTAATAAGCAATAATAAACCTTCCAAACACAAGACAGCACCTATTTACGCACAGTAAAACAAATTATGTAGAATACAGCGGCAATATCCGACCCATTGAACGATTTAATCCGGCCCGCCATAAAATCTGAGTATGTCGAAAAAGCGAGTCTCTAAGTCATTTATCAAAAGCTATAATGTTTTAAATAAATGGAAATCAAATGCTCCGGCCACTAGATGGCAGTGTGTATAGCGTGATGAGTTGGTTCAGGTGTAAAACTGCATTTACTCAACTGTTAAGATAAACCAGTTAACAATGCCAAACATGAAAATATTTTACCCCATTTGTGAATAAAGGGTTCTGTTTAGAAAAGGTCCCTTGTCATCTGTGATGATAATACGTAGGGTAGGTTACTGATGTAGGCTGAATGATAATGCAAAAAACCCAAACAACTAAAAAAGCTAAAAATGTAGAGTTGATAGTCTGTTTGTCATGATTACCGATGTGATGCACCTGTGCCCGCTCCTTTGGCGCCAATTGCCTCGGACTCTGATTGGCTCCCTGTCACTATTTAAATCCACGTCTATCTGTCACCTGTTGTCAGTCCGTCTACGGACCTCAGTGTACTCTAGACAAGCTTTTTCGACCCTGACTCCCACCTGTTTTTGCTCCCGTCTGTTTCCTGGCTTTCGACTTGTTTCTGATCCCGACTACGTTTCATGCTCTCCTGTACCGGCTACTTTTCCATTCCTGACACCGCCATTGCTCGCCTTGGAACTCCCACTTTCGCGTTCAGAGCGACCTGCTTCACCGGATCGTGGGTGCAACCCTTTCCTTTCCTCCAATGTCTATTCTTATTATTATAATTATTGATATCTGACCTATGTAATATGTATATCCATGAGACTTTGAGGAGAAGAAGATCTGTAAAATGTATTTAATAGGGAAGATGGAAGGGGTGCCCTGCAATTGGCCGGCAACCAGTTCAGGGTGTCCCCTGCCCACTGCCCGGAAATGGCTATTGTTGTATTTATGGGCGTGCTTCTTTTGGCACGCCCATGGGAGGAGCCAACACGCCATCAACCATGGATGACCCAGAACGAGGGGTTGGCTCGGGGAGTGAAGCAAATGGAATCGGATCTTCTCTCTGTGATTTCCAGACAACTGTAATTCTATGGGTTCTGTTATTTGAGACACGGTGCCTAACAGGTGACCCCCCCCCACGACCCTAATAAGGATAAGTGGTACAGCTGATGAGATGAGATGAGAGATGAGATGAAGGGGTAGGGAAAATAAACATCTGCTTCTTACTACCACTTTTCGAACATGTTATGTAACATTATTTTGGTGTTGAGTTATTGTTTTCGTCCTGTTTTCATTTTAATTTTCGAAATAAAGTTTTCATTCATTCACAAGTGAGTCCTGTCTCCGTTCTGACACTTTTACTGATCGGGCCCCAGAGCCAAACCGAGATTGACATCTCCGATCTATTGTATCGATCACTGGCGCTGGTTTAATACGAGCAGTCCAGAAACCAAATTATTTATGGATTCATTATGCAGTCTGGTTCCTAATGTCGTGTCCTAAAAGGGCAATGACGCAACAATGGTCCCCCTCGCTCGGAGAGGTTTTCTCAGGCCATCGGGAAACCAGAATGCCCGCAAAAGCGTCCTGAGTTGAGTTGGCCGGATTTAGCACCGAAGGCCCCCTGGGGAAACTCGGTCCTCTTTAACCTCTCCACCCCATTTTCCACTCTTGAGAGCAAACGGCATCATCGCTCCCATTCCGCTCGTCCTGCGACAGGAAGCAGCGCTTGAGCTACTGACCCCCCCAAAAAAGCAAAGTTTATCATTTCTTTACTTTCTTTAATTATAATTATTATTCATCTTATCTCCGCTCATTAGCTGCACCGCTTATCCTCAGTAGGGTCGCGGGGTGCTGGAGCCCATACCAGCAATCATCGGCCAGTGGGCAGGGGACGCCCTGAATCGCAGGGCACACAGGGACAGACAACTCGCTCGCTCATTCACACCTAGGGACAATTTGGACCGGCCAATCCACCTGAAATGCATGTCTTTCAAATGTGGGAGGAAACCGGAGTGCCCTAGGAAACCCACGTAAGCACGGGGAGAACATACAAACTCCGCACAGTAAGTCCGGTAACTGGATTTGAACCCACACAGGAGGTTCCCAAGACCATAGAACTGTGCCGCACACGCGCTAACCACTGCGCCGCCGTGCTGCCCACTATAATTATCATTATTGCTTGATATTTAAATCATAAAATCTACCACCCTAAAGGAGGTGTACGGAATTTGAAGTTTTTTTTACCTCTGGCTTTTGTCATCATCATTTTTTTAGACACACTCGAATAAACTTATTTTTTCATCTTTCTTTGGGTTTGGGTTGGTATTTGGACTGTACTTCAATACAGTATCTTCTGTCTTTCATCATTTTCATGCTATATTGAGAAAAAGAATGACGTCACTCTCCAGACCACCCACCTGTCCCCCCATTCCTATTCATGTCAGAAACAGCTTTTTAAAAAGAGATTTAAAGAGAGAATTTTTACTTTCAATGTTTAAAGGACACCTCAAATGATGCACCCACTTTTAAATTTGTCACGGTTGCCATGGCGCCCAATTGGCCCCGCCCGTGTGGCGCCAGCTGCGGCTCGTTGACGGATTGGCTTTCCGTCTATATAAGCTCAGTGCTCTCACTCTTCCTTTGTCAGTCTGTCAAGACGTGGATTTTGACTCGGTCCTGTTTCCTGTTGGTATCTCCTGTCCGGTATTGTTCCTGTTTATTTTGTCTTGTTTAGTATCGGTTTCCAGTTTTGTTCCCGTCTAGTTTTTCCTGTTTAAGTTTGATATCTTGTTTTGATATCGATCCTGTCAGTCCCGTTGTTTAATATCGGTTTCCAGTTTCGTTCCCGTCTAGTTTGTACTGTTTATTTTTGACATCCTGTTTTGATATCAATCCTGTCTGTCCTGTCCTCTCCGGTATCGACCCCATCTGTCCGATATCTGCTCGGGCAATTGGGATCGATCTCGTCAGCCTCTGGCTTCCTATCATTCCACGCCAGACTGCTGCCTAACGTGCATGACTCCCAATTTCCCGTAAAACAAAAGGCTTGTGTGAGAAGCATTACGCATTTGGGTCCTGATCCTGTTCCGGTTCTTGACAAAATATTATATACTAGATAGGAATTGCCCTTAAAATGAACATATAGGATATAAAATATGGGCACAACGGCAGCTGTGTGGTTAGCGTGTCCCCGGCACAGTTCTGAGGTCATGGGATCTAATCGGGCTACCAGCCTTCCTGTGCAGAGTTTGCATGTTCTCCCCGCACTTGAGTGGGTTTCCTCCGGGCACTCTGGTTTCCTCCCACATTCCAAAGACATGCATGTTAGGTGAATCGTCCGGTCCAAATTGTCCCTAGGTGTGAATGAGCGAGTGAATGGTTGTCTGTCCCTGTGTGCCCTGCGACTGGCTGGCAACCAGTTCAGGGTGTCCCCTGCCCACTGCCCGAAGATAGCTGGGATGGTCTCCGGCACCCCCACGACCCTACTAAGGATAAGCGGTGCAGATAATGGATGGAGTTAGAAATCTAATATCCTACAAATCAATGGTAAGCTATTTTTAGAAACTGTCCGCGGGCTAATGAGTTGGTTTTAGGGGGCTATCGGGTGCCAATAGGCACCCCTGATTGACATTATAGTTAATGTGGCGAGGTCAACAATGCCTATGTTGCTTCGGAATTGATCCTTCGCCCTAAATAGAACGGCGGTGACAACGGTGTCAAAGCCTGGTAGGGGAGGAGTGGCGTGCTGGGTGACAATTAGCTGGCAGATTGACTGGTAGAGGTCTATGATATAACAATGATGAGGATGGCGGTGCAGTAGGTGGAAAAGGAAGAGGACGAGTGGCAGATGTACCACCGCGCTCGCACGTGCACAAGAGTGTGATTTCTGCCGAAGAATAAAACCAAAGCGACGCGTTTTGGTTATTGTGACGCTGCCCGTGACATGCTAGTCATGATAACACAAGGATTATGGTAGGGATGACCAGGAGCAACTCCACTTCCTGAATGTTCTTGGGGGGACAACCTGGAGAAGAAGCTGCTGGTGTGCTTCTACAAAGTCACAGTTGAGAGCATCTGGTCATACAGTGTCACAGTGTGGTATGCTGAGAGCACTTCAGTGGACAGAAAAACATACAAATAGTCATCAACACATCCCAGAACATCATTGGCAGCTCACTGCCCAGTCTGGAGGACAATGCTGGCTTGTGATACTGCAGCAGAGCCATCAACCTTATAAAGAAATCTTCTCACCCTGATCACCACCTTTTGGACCTGATGCCCTGTAGTAGGGGTTACAGGTCCCTTAAAACAAAGTCCGACAGGCTCAGGGACTGTTTCCTTCCCGAAACCATCACCACCACAAAACTGTGGAGATATATATCTTGTGAACCAGAATTTGTCAAGCGTCTGGACCTTGAATTACAGAACCCCTCTAGTAGCTAACAACAAAGAAATTGGCTAGTGGCGAGCCTTAGCCTGCAGCCAAGTAGCTAACATGACTGGCTAGAGAAGGAAACTGCAGAAAAAGAGTAAAGTGTCTGAATCACGGGACTCGGCGACAATCAAATGCAGCTCAACAAGATAATTGTTTGGTAAGTGTTAAAAGCATACCTGGGACAAGCTACCTTCTCAAAACGGTCATTCGGGCTTCCATAGGAGTAAGATGGTGGTCAAACATTGCAGTTTCTTTAAAGGGCTCAAGTTGGGTCATACTTTTATACATTTCTGAACCTTTTAGTCTCAATGGCAGCAGAGCCATCAACATAGTATAGGACCCCACCCCTTTGCCCTCTGGTAGGTGCTACAGGCCTCTTCAAACAAGGACTAACAGGCTCAGGGACAGTTTCCTTTAAAGGGCCATCACCATCTTTAACAAGCACGCAAAAAATGGGTACTCATATCTAGTGTATAGACTTAATTGGGAATTTTTGTTGCTGCTAAATATCATTGCATTACTTTTCATTAAACTATTATTATGATGCACTTTTATTTATTATTAGAACTTATGCCAGTCTCTCAACAGTACAGACGCTCCTCTACTCACAACCATTCGACTTACGATAAACGGTAGATAAACATACTATACTGTATCTCCAGCGCGCTAAAAACTTTGACATTTATTGTTTAATATCTCATGCATCTGTTCGATTTTGTTAGTGTAAAGTGTAAAGAAAAGGCAAGCCGTTTCATTTGAAATGAAAGTTGAGAAAATGGTCAAGTCAAGTCAAGTCATGTGTATTTTTATAGCCCTTAATAATAAAGAGTCTCAAAGAGCTGCACAGACCATTTCAGACTACAGGCCTCTTCTCAGTCCCACCCTTAGTCCAGACCTGGCTTTGGCTCCTCCGGTGCGGGGCAGGGCTTTAAAGTTCCCGCCGTCACAGCCTTTTGCCGTCAGACGTGTCATGATTGCCAAAGTGAAGTCACCTGGGGGCAATCGTTTGGCGCGCTCTCTGATTGGCTGACGTTCTCCTCTTAAGCGGTCAGCGTTCAGAGGAGGACGTCAGATCGTACTTCTGTATTCCTGAGTGTTTCGCCAGATTACCAAGTACCGAAGACTACTCTTGCTTGATTCCTGCCTGCCTTCTGATTTTGACCTGTTTCCGTTCCACGTTTTTGATCTGCTCTCCCGCCCTGGCCATCGACCTGCCCGCTAAGCTGTACCGATTCCACCTACCTGTCACGGATCTGCCATTCCGTCCGAAGCGGCTGATGACCGACAGACGAGGGCGTCCAAAGCCAGTTCCGACAACTCTTTCTAATAAATATTCTTTTGAAACAAACGCAATTGGGTCCGAGATTCCGTCCTGGTTCATGACAGGACGCCGAGGTCCGTCATCGATATGCCAGAAGGTGCGAGAGTGGTCTTAAATTTCATTGGATAAGGCCTTGAAAATGTCTTAAAAAGTCTTAAATTTGAATGGAAAAATCCTGGGGGAAACCCTGTCATGAGGTCAAAACGCTCTTTTTCTGCCACATTGTACCTCTTAAAGCGCATCTTCCAAAAGTAAATTAAACTCAACTTTATTTATCTTTATAGAGCATATTATATTTTGCAATGTTTACTTTTCAGTAAAAAACAATACAGGTTACTGATACAAGCCTCAAACTTACTTATATGAACCTTAAACTGAAAAAATATAGCAGTCGTTCGTAAGTGGGCCAGCGTCTGTATGTTGTAAATATTTTTTGCCAGTAAATCCTGACAGTCTTTTATCTTTTTTTCCTCTTCTTTATTTTGTGTTTACCTTAGAGTCTAAATCTTGTTTGCGTACACTGTTTTACCAGCAGGGTTGGGTAGGGTTACTTTAACTGGATTACTTTCAATGACTTTTGGATGACTCCAATACCAAATATGCTAATAAAAGACAAAAGAAACTAAATAGGAATAAAATGACTAAATTTTGTGCAGGCTTGGGGAGTAACGGAATACATGGAACGGCAAAAAGGATGTTGGCAAGCTGTTTGGATTTATTTTCATTTTGTTTCTGTCGCATTTTATGTTAGTTTTGCGGGAGATCAAAGAGATCAAAGCCAGGAGAGAAAGCTTAACACGTGTTGTGAGTCATAATTTGATTCCTATTTAGTTTATTTTGTCTTTTATTAGCTTATTTGGTATTGGAGTAATCCAAAAGTCATTGAAAGTAATCCAGTTAAAGTAACCCTACCCAACCCTGTTTACCACATTGATAACCATGACCAAAATTCAATTCAATTCTATTCAGTGACATAAACAATGCAGGATTGATGACAAAAATGATTATTGTTCACCAGTTTTCCCATGCAGCGCTGCTGCCCGACGCCGTTCTCACACTTGTGGTGGAGGCTCATCTTGCAGGCTTTGCAGCGCAGGCCGTGCTTGGCCGTGTTTCCCGCTAGGAACACCACATGCTTGGCTGTTGTACCTGAAACACACACAAACGAATTATATATTATTTTTGATTTGAAGTGTTCTAGCTGTGTATCCTGGAATGCCACGTCTAATCTTTTTGAAAACAATGTATACTATAATGAGCACGGCGGCGCAGTGGTTAGCGCTTGTGCGGCACAGTTCATGTCATGGGAACCTGTCGTGGGTTCAAATCCAGCTCCAGACTTCCTGTGCGGAGTTTGTATGTTCTCCCCGTGCTTGCGTGGGTTTCCTCCGGGCACTCCGGTTTCCTCCCACGTTCCAAAAACATGCATTTCAGGTGAATTGGCCGGTCCAAATTGTCCCTAGGTGTGAATGAGCGAATGAGTTGTCTGTCCCTGTGTGCCCTGCGATTGGCTGGCAACCAGTTCAGGGTGTCCCCTGCCCACTGCCCGGAGATGGCTGGGATGGGCTCCAGCCCCCCCCCCGCGACCCTAATGAGGATAAGCAGTACGGCTGATGAGATGAGATGAGATGAGATACTATAATGTTGAATCAAAATCAGTAAAAAGGATTAACACAATTCTATCCTATCCAATCCAATACCATACTTAGTGTTGTCATTTGCCCGCGTCCTAGACACATCATTTTTGCTGGGGACGCATTGTCTCCAATCAACGTTCGTCCCCGGGACGCAACCTTTTTGCCACAAAATTGTCATTATTACCCGATTACTGCACTCCAAACTATTCTTCAGGCAGATCCGCCATTGTTGTTTTGGTCTCGCAGTTCGAGTTTTCGTCTGCACGCCGATCTCGTTGTGTAGTGAAAGGAAGTCCGTCTTTTTTTAGAGAACCGGCTTTTTTGGCTCAACTCATTAAAAACGGCTCACGTGCTTTGATGATTGATATCACAAATTATGTTGTATAAAGAAGTTAAGAAAAAAAGGTAGAAAAGGAGAAAATGAAAAAAAGACAGGTTTGTGGTTATCCATTTAATCGGTATATTACCAACAATAATTTGATGCAGAAAATGAATTAATAATTTGATGATTAAAACTGAATGAATATATAGATTTAAATTATATATTTGTCACCGATTTACGATTTCAACCTCGATAACACTAAATTTTGGGGACCCATAGATCTCTGTTGGGACCCATAGATTTTTGAGCATCCTAGTCCCCAGGACCCATCACTTTTCACAGGTAAAATGAACACTGCATACTACCAGGCCCCATGCCACCCCCCCATAAAAATAGTGAAAATAATAAGAAGCCTTACAGGTACCGTCCAAAAACCAACCAAACCCCCCAATATGTCATGATTACCGATATGCTTCACCTGTGCCCGCTCCTTTGGCGGCAACTGCCTCGGATTCTGATTGGCTCTCTGTCCCTCTTCAACCCACTCCTATCCGTCCCCTTTTATCAGTCCGTCTGCGAACCTTAGTTAACACTAGGCAAGCCCTTTTCGACCCTGACTCCCACCTGTTTTTGCTCCCGTCTGTCCCACGGCTTCGAACTGTTTTTGATCCTGACCACATCTACTCTCCCGTCCCGGCTATCGACCTCTTTTTGTCCCCGACCACGTCTACTCTCTTTTCCTGGCTTACGACTCGCTTCCGACCCCGACCACTTTTTTGCTTTCCTGTCCCGGCTACTGACCCGTTTTTCCGTTCCCGACACCGCCATCGCTCGTCACAGAAAATCCACTTCCGCGTTCAGAGCGACCTGCTTTTCGCGTCCAGCAATCACCGGATAGTGGGCGCAACCCTTTCTCTTTCTTCCAATAAAACTTGTGAGAAACACAACGCAAGTGGGTTCTGTCTCTGTTCTGGTCTTGACACGATAAGATGAAAAAAGTAGAGTTTATCCGAGCGCATCTAAGGACGTACTTGCACGCGCCTCATGAGTGAGCTGACAAAGGCTGCAATGCTGACACAAGCCAGGAGATAGCGTCAAAGACCCCTAGTTTGACTGTTATGCTCAAAAGAACTTAAAAACATGCCCTTTTTTTGTTCTTTCATGACATTGCAGGAAATGAAAAAAGCCGAGGTAACGCAGCAGCTAAATGCACGGTCCCGTTTTCGTCGGTTTCTTTTTCTGGCCCGAAAAGAAAAAAAACTGTGAAAAATGACACGTGCGGTGTGGTCGGGGATGTGACAGATCTCGGGAAATGTGACACATACATGTTGTGCATTTCTACCGAGATGAATCCGCCAATTAAGCGTTTTCACCTTCTCTCGACGTGTAAATTGAGCTCGCTCTGCAGCGTTCCTTTTTTAAAAACATCGTAAAAAAGTTAAGCGTACGAATCATTGTTTTGGAACAGGTGTGTTCGGAACAGCTGTTTGGGCGGGATGTCACCGTATGCAGCTGTACGCTGTTGCGTTACCATGACGACTGCAAAGCACACTGGAAAATAAGAAATCTTATACCATTGGTAGAACTTTTAAATGTGTTTTTCTTTCTAATTGTATGATAATGTATCTTTTTGGAGTAAAATGAGAACACGAATAATGTATTCATCCATCCATTTTCTGCACCACTTATCCTTACTACAGTCGTAGGAGGTACTGGAGCAAATCCGAGCCATCTGCAATTTGGACCGGCCTGAAATGCATCTTGTCATAATGTGGGACGAAACCGGAGTGCCCGGAGGAAACCCATGCAAGCACAGTGAAAACATGCAAACTCTGCACGGGCAGGCTGGAATTTAAACCCAAGACCTCTGCAACGTGAGGCTGTGCGCTTACCACCCAGCTGCCATGCTGCTATGAACAATTTATGTAAGTGTTTTTTTTCTAACCATGGTTAAAAAAAAAATCAGAATGAGAAGAATTAGCTAGCATATTGTATCCAATAGTTAGCAGCAGTGCAGCACTCTTTTGATGGGCCTGGAGGATTTTTTTTTCGGTTACTGTCTTCAAACCTACAATGAATTATGAACTGCACAGTTGTGGCTGCAATCCATTATCCCCAGTTGACTATTGCTGAGAGTATGTATCGAGAGAGCGAATTTGTGTAGCGCGTGCCAGTTTTTGTCATTTTGTCCGTTTAAAATGAACTGCACCCATGCAGCTGCGATCTATTATCCATGATGGACTATTGCTGAGAGCGCGGGCTAAGATAGCAAATTTGTGTCATGCGTAGCAGCTCTTTCGGTTCTGTCCAAAATGGACGGCACCCATGCAGCCGCAATCCATTGTCCCAGGTCGAATATAGCGGAGAGCAGAGGCTAAGAGAGCAACTTTATGTCATGCGTGGTGGCTCATTCTGTTGTTTCTGCCTAAAATAAACTGCACCCTTGCAGTCATGATCCATTATCCCTCTCAGTTATTGCCGAGTGCAGGAGCGAGCAGAGTACAGTGGGACCTCGGTTTTCGAACGCCTCTCAGTTCGAACAAATCGGTGTTCGACCAAAAATGTTCGAAAAATTCTTGCTTCCCTGTCGGTCAAATATTCGGAGTTCGAACGCCGGTAATGCGTGAGTGCGTACGCTAGAGTGCGATGCTGAGCGGCGTACGGGTGTAGATCGTGTAGATGGCCCCCACCCCTCGTGACCAACTGTTATCACGTGCGCACTTGCCTCTTTTTGCTTTCGCTTTTAATATCGGTGAACGGAGTGTTTTAGCCCCGAACTATGCCTCCAAAGAAGGTCGGTGCAAGCAGGACAGGTGAAAAAAGAAAAGTTGTTCGTACAACTATTGCCTTTAAGAAAGACATAATAGCTAAATATGAAAGAGGTGTGCGAGTTTCCGATCTTGCTAAGGGAATACAGCATGCGCCTTCTGCTGACCACCACAAAGGTAAGAAATCCTATTCATAATTCTTTTCTTTATCTTTTTTTTTTTTTTTTACACATTTGTGTTAGCGTAATCTTTCGTACGGAAGATTACGATAACGCGAACGTACGATTAGCCTGGGTTGGTTTTAAGATTCGAAGTAAACATTCAGGGTGTTGGAACTGAGCCCAAAATTCAGGGTGTTGGAACGGAGCCCCCTTTCCAATGAAGCGCTAGCCACTTGTGGTGCTAAATGACTTGTAAACGACCTGATTTTTTTTATTTTTACACGTTCATGTTTGCGTAATCTTTCGTACGGAAGATTACGCTAACGCGAACGTACGATTAGCCTGGGTTACATTTATGTTATTTGTGTCTTAAAGGTAAACAAAGGTAAACATTCAGGGTGTTGGAACGGATTAACACAATTTACATTATTTTTAATGGGAAAATCGATTTCAATAATTGAACAAATCGTTTCTCGAACAGGGTTCTGGAACGGATTATGGTGGAGAACCGGGGTTCCACTGTATATATATTTTTGGTTTGGGAAGTGTGCCATTGTGGCCCGCCTAAAATGAATGGCGCTGTTTTGGCCACAATACCTTTCCCCGGTCGACTATTGCTGCGAGCGGGTGCCGATAAAATGTATAAGATGGAGGTGAGGGCCTTTTTACGTTGTGGATTTTCGCATATCACGGGGGGTTCTTGTCCCATTGACATTGATAAACAAGGGGTTAAATACTAAACATAGAACGATTGATCCAAAGTACTTCGAAATACTTCCTTGAGACCAATTCCTATTTAAATGGCATTCTTTAGAAAATAATAAATGGACAAAGTGCAACTTGGGTAAGTACGACTGTGATAAATTGTGACAATATGAACAAAATCTGAATTACTTTCTTAACAGACACATTTTTGGATATGGGCGACTGAGAGAAAGAAAAATTGATTTATGTAATTTCACACTCGACAGGGAGTCGGACACTTCGCCGAGCCATATATACTAAAAAGTCAATTTTCTATTATAGCAAGATTAGAACCCACCATGCACTGCAAATTCTACATGAGGACGTCTGTCGGTTTGATAGTCCTGTCCACGGCCGCGTTATTGATTGGTCTGTGTGCACTCGCTCAAAAATATAGAATAATCCTTGAACCATGCAAAAGATTGTGGCTCTTAAATTGTTTTATTGTGAAAGTATGAAGTGAACCCGAACACCTGATCTGGAAAAGCATCCCCCATGCACCAAGCGCTAAAACCAATCTGTCAATCTCTGCAACGCGATCCACCGCCACGAACTTGAACCTTGGTTTCTCCAACGACATGGAAAAAAAAAGTAAGTAACGTGATCCTGGTTTCGAACCTCGCCGGACCAGCGCGGATCACCGATGCGACCCCGTTTGTTTTTTGAGGTCAGTCTAAGTGAGGCGATCGAAGAGTGTCGTCATCGATTGGTACGACTCGGAAAGAAAATGATTTCATTTGGTGCTATAAATCCATCCGTTATCTGCACCGCGTATCCTCAGTAGGGTCGCGGGAGTGCTGGAGCCAATCCCAGCCAACAGTGGGCAGAGGACACCCTGAACTGGTTGCCAGCCACTCCCAGGGCACACAGGGACAGACAATTCGCTCGCTCATTCACACCTAGTGACAATATGGACCAGCCAATTAACCTGACATGCATGTTTTGGGAATGTGGGAAGAAACCGGAATGCCCGGAGGAAACCCACGCAAGCACGGGGAGAACATGCAAACTCCACACAGGAAGTGCGATCTCATGACCTCAGAACTGTGCCGCACACACACTAACCACTGCGCCGCTGTGCTGCCCCATTTGGTGCTATAATATTACTATACAGTAGACCCACGAGTTATGGCGTTACCATCTTATGATATTTTTACGCTACAATGTTTGCTGGGTCGCTCATTACGGATTTTTTCCAGCATACGCAACTGCAACAAATCCTTTCGAATGCCCAAAAATTTAAAACATTTGAACATACAGTATGACTGTGCAAGTCACATACATCATACTTCTATAAAATGCCTGTCTGCCATTCGTCGGCATAATATAAAATACTGGTCTCCAATTATTTTGTGTCACAGCTCCATACTGTGACAGTATCCTATTGGCTTAACTCTCTCCCTGTCAGAACCAGAACAGGATCAGGACCCAATCGCGTGACGTTCTCACACAAGCCTTTGTTTTACGGGAAATGGGGAGTCATGCATGTTAGGCAGCCGGTCTGGAGTGGAAAGACGGGAAGCCAGAGACAGACGAGATCGATAATGAATCAGGATAATGAAAACAAAAAGGAGAAACTAGACGGGAACAAAAACTGGAGAAACTAACAAACAGGACAAAAACAGACGGAAACAAAACTGGTACCCGAAATTAAACGGGACAAAAATAAACGGGAACAATACCGGACTTGAAATATTAACAGCAAAAGAGGACCGAGTCAGAACCCACGTCTTGTGGGGTAGAAGTTTGTTAACAGGCTGAGTTAACAAACAGAGTGAGAGCACTGAGCTTAAATAGCCGACAGCCAATCTGTTAATGAGCTGCAGCTGGCGCCACACGGGCGGGGCCAATTGGGCACCATGGCAACCGTGACACACACGGGCGGGACCAATTGAGCACCATGGCAACCGTGACACATACGGGCGTGGCTAATTGGGCGCCATGGCAACCACGACCCTCCCCTATGATTCCTTTCCCTCTTTCTTCGGCTCAGAATCTCATGTAAGAATTTTGAATTTGTTTAGCTATATATTCTCAGGCTCTGCGATTGGCTGGCAACCAGTTCAGGGTATCCCCTGCCCACTGCCCGATGATTGCTGGGATGGGCTCCAGCACCCCCGCGACCCTACTGAGGACAAGCGGTGTAGCTAATGAGATGAGATGAGATATTCTCAGGCTGATTCAAAGGGGGAAGCAAAAACATGATAACCATGGAAACGAAGCTTGAGGTAATGAAGAAATACGAACATATGCACGCATCGTTCCCCTCAAAATGGGGTCGTAACCAATCAACGATCAATTGTTAAGAATAAGTAGGCGATTAAAGCAACAAAGTCAAGTGGAAGTTTTAAAATAAGTTTCATTTGATTTTGTTACTTTTAATTGCCTCAGCAAACGCCCCAAATTATTTTGTGCTTTGTATTTCAGATTGCTGTGTTAATTAGGCTTCAGACAGGTATTACAATTCTACAACACAATTCACCATATACCTTCTTGGTTTAATATGTATTGTCATGATTACTGATGTGTAGCACCTGTGCCCACTCGTTCGGCGCCAACTGCCTGGGACTCTGATTGGCTCCCTGTCCGTATTTAAATTCACGTCTATTGTCACCTGCTGTCAGTCCGTCTGCGAGCCTCAGTTTACTCTAGGCAAGCTTGTTTCAACCCTGACTCACACCTGTTTTTGCTCCCGTCTGTCCCCAGCTTCAACCCGTTTTTCGGTCCTGACCTCGTCTACTCTCCTCTCCTGGCTTTCGATTCGTTTCTGATCCCGACCACATTTTTTTGCTCACCTGTCCCGGGTACTGACCTGTTTTTTCCCTTCCCAACGCCGCCATCGCTCGCCACAGAAGTCCCACTTCCGCGAACAGAGCGACCTGCTTCCCGCGACCAGACCGGATCGTGGGTGCAACCCTTTCCTTTCTTCCAATAAAACTGAGAGAAACGTAACGCAAGTGGGTCCTGTCACCGTTCTGGTCCAGACATGTATATGTTCGTAAGAAAAAAAAGCTTGTATAGCATTTTGTTGATTAACTTTATGTTGTTTTTTGTCTTTCACAACGTTTTGACACACAGATGAAGAAGTGAGAGACTGTTTAACCCATCAGAATACACTATGCAAATCAGTATTTCTGGCACTGTGAGTAAAAACAGTGTGTTCATGAGATAAGTTCCACTGAAGGTATAATGATAAAGTACCTGCGCCCTCACCGCCACGACATGGGTTCGAATCCCGTTGCATACAACTAACTGCTATTTGGACCTTCGATTATCATCAACTGATAAAAACGTGTGTAGTTACGTACAACAACAAATACTGTTTGCATTTTCAATCTTGTCTACCGTGTACTGCAGTAGATAAGGCGCACCGGTTTATAAGGCGCACCGGTTTATAAGGCGCACTATCATATTTCTGGGCAAATTTGAGGTTTTTAGATGCAATGAATAGTCCAGAATATTCGGTGTATACATATGAACATAGGAATAAAATGATGACTCACAACACGTGGTAAGCTTTCTCTCCTGGCTTTGATCTCTTTGATCTCCGGCAAAACTAACATAAAATGCGACAGAAACAAAATGAAAATAAATCCAAACAGCTTGCCAATATCATTATGACTCACAACACGTGGTAAGCTTTCTCTCCTGGCTTTGATCTCCGTCAAAACGAACATAAAATGCGACAGAAACAAAATGAAAATAAATCCAAACAGCTTGCCAATATCATTTTTGCCGTTCCATATATTCCGTTACTCCCCAAGCCTGCACAAAATTTAGTCATTTTACTCATATTTAGTTTCTTTTGACTTTTATTAGCATATTTGGCATTGGAGTAATCCAAAAGCAATTGAAAGTAATCCAGTTACAGTAACCCTACCCAACCCTGTCTATACGTTGCTACACGATAATTTCCCCTGACAATCCTCACCTCAGAACATATGAATGTCATATTCTGAGATTCTACTGTTATTTTTTTGTCTCGTATTATTGATTGAAGTAGTTTTATACAAAACTGTTTGAACCAACACACATCCTCGGCCGGCTGCTGTCGATCAGCTCGTCGGGTCTGACTCATTTTGCTGCCGAGAGCAGAATAATACGCCTCCGAAGTGACAGTTGGGCAGCGGCGGGTGCTGTGCGAAGGGGAATCGGCACTCACTGGGGAGTAATGCTGATTTGGGGGAGCATATTGGCCACATTTAAGTCATGTTACCTACTAAAAAAGGAACGTTAACGGTTTAAATTCACAGAAAAATCATCGGCTACTCTCTGCCCAGTCTAGAGGACAATGAGAGCTTGGGATACTGTAGAAGAGCCATTAACATTATAAAAGACAATTCCCAATCCGGCCCCCACCATTTTGACCTGTTTCCCTCTGGTTGTCTCTCAAAACTAAGACAAACAGGTTCAGGGACTGATTCCTCCCCAGGGCCATCACCACCCTAAAGGAGCATACAAAACCGTGAAAAAATATATCTTGAGACTTTTTATTTTTTTTTAGCTGCTTAGTGTTTTTGTGCATATTTTTGTTGCATTATTGTTATGATACACTATTCTTTTTCATTGTACTTTTATTATAAGAAAGGCCAAGCGCTATGTTGTTAATCCATCCATCCATTATCTGCACCGCTTATCCTCAGTAGGGTCGCGGGGGCGCTGGAGCCCATCCCAGCTTTCCTCGGACAGTGGGCAGGGGACACCCTTAACTGGTTGCCAATCCAATCGCAGGGCACACAGGGACAGACAATTCGCTCGCTCATTCACACCTAGGGACAGTTTGAACCGGCCAATTAACCTGACATGCATACATTGCCGTGCTGCCCTTATGTTGTTAATGTTTTTTCCTATTTATCCTGAATGTTTTTTTTTATTTCCATCCATTATCTGCTTATCATCAGTAGGGTTGTGAGGGGTGCTGGAGCCCATCCCAGCTGTCCTCGGGCAGTAGGCAGGGGACACTCTCAACTGTTTGCAAGCCAGTCGCAGGGCACGAGCAGGATGCACGAGCATGATATCGGCTTGATACCGGATGCAGGATACAGGACAGGATGGGACAGACGGGATTGATACCGGATGCAGGATAACAGACAGGACGAGACAGGCAGGATCGATACCGGACAGGACGGGATCGACGGGATCGACACCGGATACAGGATACCGGACAGGATGGGACAGGCAGGATCGATTCCGGTTACAGGTTACCGGACAGGACGGATCGATATTGCATACAGGATGCACGAGCAGAATACCAGACAGGACTGGACAGAGTCAAAATGCTTGCCTTGCAAGTGCAGAGGTTTGTTGACGGACTGACAAGGAGTGAATGAGAGCACTGAGTTTAAATAGGAGGAAAGGCAATCAGGCAACGAGCAGCAGCTTGCGCCAAGCGAGCGGGCACAGGTGAGGGCAATGGGTAATCGTGACAAGTTAAAATGAAATGATCTGCATTTATATACCGCTTTTAAAGTCAATGACTTCCCAAAGCGCTTTACAGTGTGCTTCACATTTCCCAATAGCGGCCTTGTATTGCAGCTATGTAAGACGCTAACCTGCTTATTGGGGGTATTAGGGGTTCAGTGTCTTACCCAAGGACACTTCGACATGTAACACGGACAAGCCGGGATTCGAACTGGGATCCCTTGATCCCAAGACGGGCGCTCTACCTCCTGAGCTACTGCCGCCCCTTAAAATAAGCTTTTTTAATACATTTAAAACAGGGAAAGATTTCGCTCCAAAAAGCATTTCACAATATTGGTGTAAAAAATGTGAGCAAAAAAATGTCTGTACTATTTGCTAGTGTGTCCCAAAAAGTCCATACAAGCAGTGAGATTCTCAAGCATTTAATTGATCTTTGTTCATTCACTACCTCTCCTACCCAGCACCATTTTTTTCCTGCTCTTGGAATAAAATCGATCCGGTAATCCTGCAGTCTTACTCGACGCCTTCTTACTTCCTGAGAGAATTTCCCGTGGTCTTCGTCCTCCATTGAGAATCTCAGCGGCTAATGAGCTGCCACAAGGTTTAAATATACGAAATGAGACACCGCCCATCTGCCTCACAACTCTGCAATGATTACGCCGCTTTACAAACAAGTAAACATATCTTTCACCTACGTAGGTGTTGATATCATTAGCAACTCGCGGGTATTTTTATTGCAATCCGCTGAATACAAAGTGCTTTAATGTGACACCCATTTCATTTCTCTTCAAGAGAAAACCTTTAAAATAAACTAAACTAAATGTTGTGCTGTGTACTAACGTCATTATTGCATCATATTGCACCTCAAATCTTTAGAAATGATCCAAGGAGCGAGTACAATGCTGATTGATTGAATAAGGACTGGTGCTCTCTGAGTCAT
The DNA here is from genome assembly GCF_059441175.1 of Urocampus carinirostris. Lineage (NCBI taxonomy): Eukaryota > Metazoa > Chordata > Actinopteri > Syngnathiformes > Syngnathidae > Urocampus > Urocampus carinirostris. The sequence goes on along the minus strand of NC_142363.1, from coordinate 28,762,425 downwards.
GATGAAAATTTCTCTAAAACGATCATATCGTATCATTTTACAAGCAAGGCCAGTCCGATGCCGTACAATTTTACAATAAGTCAAAAGGTTAAACTAAATATTATTTCAGATTTCATTCTACTGAAATACATATCTGAAGCTGAAAAGATTTTGTGGTGTGCAAACCAAATACAATTTGCGCCAACTGCCTCGTACTCTGATTGGCTCTCTTTCCCTATTTAAACCCTCTCCTATCTGTCCCCTGTTGTCAGTCCGTCTGCGAACCTCATTTTACACTAGGCAAGCCTTTTTTCCCGACCCTGACTCCAGCTTCGACCCGTTTTTTATTCTGACCACGTCTACTCTCCTGTCCCGGCTTTCGACTTTTTTTGTCCTTGACCACGTCTACTCTCCTTTCCTGGCCTACGACTCACTTCCGATCGCTCGCCACGGAAGTCCCACTTTCGCGTTAGGAGCGACCTGCTTCCCGCGCCCGGCGATCACCGGATTGTGGGAGCAATCCTTTCCTTTCTTTCAATAAAACTGAGAGACACGTAACGCAAGTGGGTTCTGGTCCTGACACAATTAGCAGATTTTTCAGTGAGTACCGACACCAGGTACTGATGGCGATACCCAAATCCAGGATCAGATGCCCTCAAGTGGTCGTTTTAATATCAAAACCTAGATGACGTTTTTTAGCAATAATGTCTCATCTCATCTCATTAGCTGCATCGCTTATCCTCAGTAGGGTCGCGGAGGTGCTGGAGCCCATCCCAGCAATCATCGGGCAGTGGGCAGGGGACACCCTGAACTGGTCGCCAGCCAATCGCAGGGCACACGGGGACCAGACAACTCACTCGCTCATTCACACCTAGGGACAATTTGGACCGGCCAATTCACCTGAAACGCATGTCTTTGGAATGTGGGAGGAAACTGGAGTGCCCGGAGGAAACCCACGCAAGCACGGGGAGAACATACAAACTCCGCACAGGAAGTCTGGAGCTGGATTTGAACCCACACAGGAGGTTCCCATGACTTGAACTGTGCCGCACATGCGCTAACCACTGCGCCGCTGTGCTGCCCTAGCAATAATGTATTGCGTTTAAATCCCTGAAACTTTTAGAAAATATAGTAAATCGGCGTTTCTTCCTCAAGTACAGTCCAAACACCAACCCAAATCCCAGAGAAGAGGGAAAAAAAGTGCACATCTGAGAAATGCTCCTACTTGCACGAGCATCATCACCGAGCCGACTAAGGCTTTAAACCGGGAGTTGGCAACAGAGAGACACAAAGTTCCTAATTCTGTACAACTTCTTGAAAGCTGTTCTCTCCTGTTTACCTTGGAGGGGCATGTCTAAACTTGTTGCATACAATATTTCACTAATCCATTACAATAAAAACCCTTTAATTCATGATATGTTCTCATTACTAACTTCTTTCCATTATCAAACTAGTCAACCCCATACCTACGATCATGTGGTTGCAGACGTCACAGAAGGTGGGCTTCTTGAAGATGTGCTCCATGAAGCAGTGTCCGGCCGAGTCCAGCTGCAGGGGGTTGCGGTTTTGGGGGCGCGACGTGGGAGGGGGCGCGCAGGGAATGGCCGGGGGCACGGGCGGAATGGCCGGCCCGCTTATGTGTGGAGGCGCCAGGCCAACGTTAAAGAGAGTTCCCGTGCTGCCGCTCACGTCCGAGAGGAGCTCGGTTTTGTTGTCGCCGCCGCATCGGAAGAAGTTGTCGGCGCTTTTGCTGCGGATGCTTTTGGTTTTGAAGGACAAGGAGCGCTTGAGCCTCTGGAGCTGAAAGGGAGAGAATGGAATGTCAATTTCTATTTGTATTTGGGGGTGTCAAACTCCTTTAAGTTCAGGGGTCACATCGTGGGCAGGACTAGTAAGTTAATGGCATGAAAAGTGTGCCTCAGATCAAGGTGTCAAACTCATTTGAACTCGGGGGCCACACGATAGAACAAACATTCTGTCGGGGGCCGGACGAGTAGATTCAAGAGAAAGAAATAAGAGAGATAAAGAAATAAGAGAAAGAGAGGGGGGGGCAAAGAAAGAGAGAGAGGGAGAGAGTGTGAGGAACAAAAGAAATAAAAAGAAGTCGTGAGAGAGGGGGAAAAAAAGGGAGCGGAAGAAAGAAATCCAAAGAGAAATTGGAAGACAGAAGGAGAGAAAAGAATGAGCGAAGGGTAGAAAGAGAGAAAAGGAAAAAAGGAAGTTAGAGCAAAATAAGTTAAAGAGACACAGAAAGAGAAAGAGACAAAGCGGAGCAAAGGAAGAGAAAAAGAGAGACACAGAGAGTGAAAGAGACAGAGACAGAGAGTGGGAGAAAAGGGGTGCAAAAGAGAGAGAGAGAGAGAGAGAGAGAGAGAAAGAGAGAGAGTGAGAGAGAGAGAGAAATAAATACAAGTACAGTGTCTTTGTGAGAGGCACTTGGCTTTGGCAACATCAAGTGGACATATTTCAACCCGCAGCTTGTTTTTCTCTTGCGCTTCTCTGAGTGTTGTCTCGCGGGCCGGATTCAATCCCTTAGCGGGCCTGATCTGACCCGCGGGCCGCCTCTTTGACACCTGTGCCTTAGATGGATGGCTGGGGTCTTTTTGGAGGCTCACAATTTATGATTCAGGGGTGGGCACCATGTTGGAGACCTCTTATCTATGAGATAGTTTTGCTCAATTTAAGTATTTTATTATTCATTTGGTAGACAATTTAAAAAAAAACATCTACTTTCTACCAGATAACATATTTGTTCCTATTTCAATTATTCATTTATTCACTTCTTTTCAAGAAGAAAACTAAATGAACACTATTTTCTACTGATAGAATAAAGAAATATTTTTTCATGCCAGTCGTATAATATTTTGCTAATTTAAAGTATAGTTATGTCATGATTACTCATTACATTCACCTGTGCCCACTCGTTTGGCGCCAGCTTCTGCTGGTTACCTGATTGGTTCCCCGTCCTATTTAAGCTCAGTCCTTTCACTCACCTGTTGTGGGTCCGTCAGCGAACCTCTGTTTTCACAAGGCAAGCGTTTTTGACTCTGACTCCCCTCGGTCCCGTTTTGTCACCCGTTTTCCACTCGTCCGTTCCTGATTTCCCCGTTTGTCTCCTGCTATGACCCGTTTTTTGACCCCGACCACATTTTGATCTCCCGACCCAGCTAACAACCTGTTTTTTGACCCCGACCACGTTCTGATCTCCCGTCCCGGCTAACGACCTGTTTTTCCGTCTACCTACGCTACGATCTCCCGCTCCGGAAGATCCAGTTTCGCAATCAGAACACGCTCCGATCCCGTGAGAGGCTTGTTTCCCGCGTCCAGCGAGCACCGGATCGCTGGCGCTGACTTTCCTCTATATTTCAATGAACTTGTGAGTAACATTACGCATCTGGGTCCTCCTTCGGTTCTGGTCTTGACAAGTAAAGTATAGTAAAACTAGATACTATTTTTCTAATATTGAAATATTTATATAATTATTTATATTGCTTTTTTAATATTCTTTTTTTTTTAGGGTTAAAGGAACAACACTGCCTGTAAATACGTATTCTTTACCGTTTACAATGTTCATACACCCTTTTCATGACTAAATTCAAGCAGTTTTTAAGGACTTTCAAAGCCAATTTTCTACTTTCTCCAGTACCATTAAAATAAAAAATATGGTGTGTATCATGTATTTTGCAGAACCATGAATATATCAGCAATTTCTACATGCGTGTGCATTTATCAAGACATGATTTTTAGATCTTGAGTAAATCACGAGTAGATTTGTTTCACATTTTCAGCTGCAGGAAGTTCTTCTCTTACAATTGACTTCTAGGAAATGCTACCTTGATTTGTTTGCATGGCCCGTTATAAATGTCCATAATTGATACGTAATCCTCGCACTAATACACATTTCGTAGTGCCCTGTTTTGGTGAGCCATGCACCTGTCCTCTTGGGCACGATCTGTAGGGGGTGGTGGCGCTTCATAGAACAATACTGTACAAACTAATGCCAGCTGCAGTATATCATGAGGGAAGAAGAAATGCAATGGCAAGGCGAAGACACCAGAGAGCAGTGTCTGCGTCATTTTGAGAAACACGGCAGGTTCAAATCCAGCTCCAGACTTCCTGTGCGGAGTTTGTATGTTCTCCCCGTGCTTGCGTGGGTTTCCTCCGGGCACTCCGGTTTCCTCCCACGTTCCAAAAACATGCATTTCAGGTGAATTGGCCGGTCCAAATTGTCCCTAGGTGTGAATGAGCGAATGAGTTGTCTGTCCCTGTGTGCCCTGCGATTGGCTGGCAACCAGTTAAGGGTGTCCCCTGCCCACTGCCCGAAGACATCTGGGATGGGCTCCAGCCCCCCCGCGACCCTAATGAGGATAAGCGGTACGGCTGATGAGATGAGACGGCAGCAACTTGAAGCATTTATGAGCACTTCACCCAAAATTCCAACCCTTGCAATATTTAAAAACACAACATTAAAATTCAAGCATTTTCAAGGATTTCAAACTCCGAACCCAGTGTTTAAAATTGTTAAACAATTGCATGCTGTGGAACTTTTTCTTCCTCCACATTTATCCAAGCCGAGAAAAGGAGGCTAACAAGAGAAAGAAAGGTTCATGCTTCCCTAAAGACTTGCCTGCTGTCTGTTAGACATTAAACAGCTTCCTGGTATCTATTTGTTCTCTCCCACTAGGACCCTAATACGATTTCCAGTTCGGCTCAATTGTGGTATGGCATCTGTAGAGAATCGCCGAACAGTCGATCTCCTCTTCCGACTGTGTCGTTTATCAATCTCATAACTCTCTCATTTTGTCTCCTCCTTTTTGAGAGGGCTTTATAAAAAAAAAATCCCTAACGACACTGAAGGGCTCTTATGTGGTTTGGGTTTTGACGTAATTGAAGAGTGGAGAAGAACTCCTAATGAGCTTTTGTGTCCTAATTAGGCTGCAAGATACAGAGAGGGATCGTTGTTTGCAATTGCTATTAGGCAGCAGAGATAAAATCTTGGTTTTATTGCTCGGTCTGGACGATTAGGATTTTTATTGCGATAAACCCTGCGAGATACACGTTTAATCAACGAGAGTATTATTGATTAATGCATTATGTGCAAACCGTTCGGACAATAATAGTTTTAACTTTATGTTTTAATGAACGGTTAACAGTCAAAGCTCGTGCAAAAAGAAAAAGAAGTGCTTGAACGCCTTAGGGGCGGCAGTAGCTCAGGAGGTAGAGCGCTCGTCTTGGGATCAAGGGATCCCAGTTCGAATCCCGGCTCTTCTGTGTTACATGTCGAAGTGTCCTTGGGTAAGACACTGAACCCCTAATACCCCCAATAAGCAGGTTAGCGCCTTACATGGCTGCAAGGCCGCTATTGGGAAATGTGGAGCACATTGTAAAGCGCTTTGAGAAGTCATTGACTTGAAAAGCGCTATATAAAATGCAGATCATTTCATTTCATTTCATTTACAATGCATTTACAAATTTTTATCCACCTTTTATTACATAGTCTTATGTTTGCACAATGCTGCTGATAATGTCATTGCCCTATTTTCATTCATGCAGCACTCAAAACCTAGGCCGGTCTAAAAGGACTACTTTCGAAAATAATCTACAAAATAAACTACAAGAATACATTTTTACCCCACTGGCAGAATATTTTGCTCATTTTCTTTCTTTTTAGACATTTTATCTTGTTTCTTGAAATTAGATGAGAACAATAGTATCCTAAGAGAAGCAAATTGATATTGTATGGATATTTCTTTCTCATTTTAAGAAACACTGTATAGAAAACCGTGCTTAAAACGAGCAAAACAATTGACCAAATAATTTTAAGGTTTTTTTCTACTTTTAAGATATTTTATCTAGTTAATTCAAAAAAATATGAACAAAAATATCCTTAAAACAAGCTAAGTTGTATAGTTGATTTTTTTTCCTCATTTTAAGAAACATTATTAAGAAAAACGTGCTTGAAACGAGTAAAACAATTAACCAATAATTTGCTAATTTTAAGTTGATTTTCAGAGGGTCATTTGGGGGAAAGAGAGAGAGAGAGATATTTTATATAGTTAATTGGGAAAAACGAGAAGAAAATATCCTTAAAATAAGAAATAATAAACTAGATATTTTGTTCTCATTTTAAGAAACATAGATGATTAAAAACAAGCTTAAAAGAAGACAAAAAATAACCAATAATTTGCTAGTTATAGGACAATTTTAGGGTTCTTTTAAAATGTTGTATCTATTTACTTTAAAAAAAATCCTTAAGATAGGCAGAATTGTCTACACTTTTTTTTTTTTTTCGTTTTAAGAAACTGATAAGAAAAATGTGCTTAAAGTCTCAGAGTCTCCGAGCCAGAAACAGCAGGCTCAAGGACAGTTTCTTCCATTAGGCTGTCAGTATTCTGAACTCTATCCCTGCCCTATGCTTTCTTTCGAATCATTGCAAAACTGCTCTAATTAGATTCCGCACATTTTCTATTCCAATTCTTACATATTTTCACGTTTTTCATACGCATATTCTTTCTTTTTTATGATCTCGTTTTTGTTATTGGTATTGTGTCTTATTTATTGCATGTTGCACGTGGGGAAAAGGAGGTAATTTCAGTTGTGCTGTATGTGCATATAGTGTATTTGACAATAAAGCTGAAGTTGAACAAGCCAAACAATCACCCAAAAATTTTGCTTATTTTAAGTACGGTATTATTAACTTAATGAGAAAAACAAATGGAAAATAGCTTAAAACTAGAAACACAATTTTCTGCAAATGGGGTAAGATTTTATTTTTTTCAGCACAATTAGTCATTATTTGATATTTAGCACTATTTTTGAGTCATTTGAATAAAACTCTTGAATACCTACCCTCAATTTTCTTGATCAAATTATTTTCAAATGGATTATGTTTAAAATGATGAATTAATCAAATAAATCCAATTATTTTTTCCCAGCTTTTAAGATTTTATTTTGAAGTGCCCTTAGTAGCTATTGTTTCGTAACAAACACCAGCTTTGAGTACTTAAAATTACTTTTAAATTCCTTCTCTCAATTTCACAAAGTAACACATTTTCATGACGAATTAATCCAATAAATTTGCATTAATACAATTCATTTAAAAAAAAACCCTAGCTTTAAGTGCCACTGATGATGCCAATTCACAATTACTATGAAAATAACATGTTTTGGCTGGCAGTATTATCACAAACAGCCGTAGTTTCAAATGCTTAACGGTAGAGCTTTGGGTAGGAAAATGATCAATAAGTACTGTGGAGAAAAACTAATCAATTTGCCACACTTCTATATGAACGATGTAAGGGGGTCAGAGCTAGAGAGACCGACCCTGCTTTCAACACTATCACATGCATTTTTTAACCAGACAAAAAATATATGTTTAATAAATATACTTCATATAAAACTCAAGTTTTAACTCAAAAGTGAGTTAAAATATGACACAAGATGACAACCCAGAAAAGACAAGACTCTAATGTATGCATAACCCCCTTTTCTTTGTTTAAAATATCTTTCCAATGGCACCAATGTTGGGCAGGGTTGGGTAGGGTTACTTTAACTGGATTACTTTCAATGACTTTTGGATTACTCCAATACCAAATATGCTAATAAAAGACAAACGAAACTAAATACAGTGGAACCTCGGTTCTCGACCATAATCCGTTCCATTTCTTTGTACGAAAACCGATTTGTACGATCACCGAAGCCGTTTTTTCCCATTAAAAGTCATGTAAAATTGTTTTAATCCGTTCCAACACCCTAAATGTTTATCTTGAATATTTAACGTAAAGCTAACCAAGGCTAATCGTACGTTCGCGTTAGCGTACTCTTCCGTACGAAAGATTACGCGAACATGAACGTGTAAAAATAAAAAAATCAGGTCGTTTACACGTCATTTAGCACCCGGTCTCCACCAACAAGTGGTGAGCGGTTAAAGGATAAAGAAAATAATTATGAATAGGATTTCTTACCGGTGGGCAGAAGCCATGCTGTATTCCTGAAAGAAGGGAAACTCGCACACATTCTTCATATTTTGCTATTATTTCTTTCTTAAATGCAATAGTTGTACGCACTACTCCTCTTTTTTCACCTGTAGCAACTTTGCTGCTTGCACCAAGCTTCTTCCGAGGCATAATTAGGGGTTAAAACACTCCCTTCACCGCTTTTGAAAAACGAAAACAGAAAAGGAGTGTGCGTTGCCGTGACAACAGTTCTTCACGAGGGGTGGGGGCAATCTACACTCGTACGCCGCTCAGCGTCGCCCCTAGCGTACCGGCGTTCGAACTCTGATTTTTTGAACGAAAAGCGAAGCAAGAATTTCTCGAAATTTTTGGTCGAGAACCGATTTGTTCGAACTGAGAGGCGTTCGAAAACCGAAGTTCCACTGTATGAATAAAATGATGACTCACAACAGGTGGTAAGCTTTCTCTCCTGGCTTTGATCTCTTTGATCTCCGGCAAAACGAACATAAAATGCCACAGAAACAAAATGAAAATAAATCCAAACAGCTTGCCAACATCATTTTTGCCGCTCCATGTATTCCGTTACTCCCCAAGCCTGCACAAAATGTAGTCATTTTATTCATATTTAATTTCTTTTGTCTTTTATGAGCATATTTGGTATTGGAGTAATCCAACAGTCATTGAAAGTAATCCAGTTAAAGTAACCCTACCCAACCCTGATGTTGGGTTATGAGGAACACATGCAAAAGTAGATATTTCATGGATATAACTTAAAAGAAAGCTTTAACAGAAAAGTTAAAGCTTTAATGGTGACACTCTGAAAATCCAGGACTATATTTTATGCATAACTCTTCTTTTTGTTTGTTTGTTGTTTGCAAAAAAAAAACATATTCCAATGCATCAATGTTGGGATATGAAGAGCATGCAAAACTAAGAGCATAGCCATCAACAGTTGCTCATAATGCTATGCGCTAACCTTGCTTGCAAGCAAAAATATGTCATTATTCCTTTTATGAACAATATATTGTAACCATGCTCTTACACATACAGCTACAGTCTCACCTTCCGTTTGGGGTGTTCAGGCCTGGCAGTAGTCTTTCAAAAGGGATAAGAAACAAATTAATCATTTTTTTTAATTCACTGCAGGGATCTTTTTAGAACTATTCAGCCTCTCACCCACGGTCTGCGGTTGAGGCGCATTTATAGGACGGGTATATCGAGGTGATTTACAACCGGCCGCAAAATGAGTACTAAAATAAGTCCTTGTGAAGGAAGATGAAGTTGCGGAGCACAGATCCCAAACTTGGGAGAAGGATGTGGGTTTGTTTTTATTCGCAAATCTCCGGTGCACTTGCAAAATCCTATCAACATAATATTGCTTTTTTTAATGAAGTAGTCGCTTTACCTGTGAGAGTATTGCAGATTTTGTTAATATTTCCCCTCCTTGTGACACACATCGATGATGTCATCGTGTTTTAGTTAGATCATTAATCAATCAAACTAAAATTCTTTGTAAAACACTACTCAGCCAATTAATTCCCCTTTAAAGTGCTATACAAGAGCATTCAATGTACAGTAAGAAATTAAATTCCCCTCCTTTTCTACCAACCTGACAATGACCTACAATGCATCCAAATATGCTAACTGCATTATTGGAATTTAATATTATGTTCCTTTTTTTGAGGAAAAATGTCACAGAGATAAGAAATCAGCTAAAACGTGTGCAAATAATGGAAAAACAAAGATTCCCCCTCAGATGGCTTACTAGTGTGGGAAGTGTGTATACAGTTTTTCATAGTTTGTTAAAATTGGGCATTTTTAAGCCAGATCCAGTCCACAAAAGTCATAAAAAATCAGATTAAAGTGTATCATATTAAATGTTATTTGTATTGCCTGACAAAAAAAAAAACACAATTACACCTTGCTTTGAATTTGAACTTTCAATAATGAATTTAAACACTTTTCAACACTTGTAAATCAGATCAGAATTCTTACCTTGGTCTCCTGGTTGGAAGTATTGCTTGGGGATTTGGGAGTCTCATTCTGCTCATCCTCTTTCCCGCTGTTACTCTCCTCCTGGACCGAGTTGGTCGGCGGGATCATGATTTCGGTTTGAGAAAAAAAAAAGCGAAAGTATCTTCTTCCCCCACTCCTCAAAACATTTACATCGTGCCTTGATGGTCACCGTGACCCTAACAGGGCGCCGATTCGAGTCATGAGGAACCGCCCAGGAGGTTCTAAATAAGTGGAGACAAAATAAAAAGTGTTGTTAGGAAGTGCGAAGTAAAAAAATGAAGCGGGGAGGCAGTCCTGTGTTGCAGGAGAGAGTAGTCAGCTTCTTACTTCTGTGGTTGCTGTGTGAAGAATCCACTAGCATGTGCTCTGCTATGAGTGAGGGGGGAGCCAGAAAGGCAGAGAAAGGGAGGGGGAAAGAGAGAGAGAGAGAGAGAGAGAGAAAGAGAGGGAAAAAGAAAGAGAGAGCGTGAGAGAGTGAGTGAAAGAGAGCAAAAAAGGAAGAGTGATAGAGAGTATGACAGAAAGAGAACAAAAAAGGAAGAGAGATAAAAGACAGAGAGAGAGAAAAACAACAAAGAAGAGAGAGTAAAATGAGTAAAAAAGGAAGAGAGAGAAGGGGGATGAGAGAATGAGGAAAGATAAAGCAAACAATGCAAAGAGAGAGAGGGAGTAAAATGGAAAAAAGAGCAAAAAATAAATGGAATGTGCTAAAAATGGAAAAGAACAAAGTAAAGTAAAGTAAAGAGAGAAAGAGATCAACAAATGAAGTGAAAGAGGGTAAAAAGGGAAGAATGAGAAAAAAGGGGAGAGGGAGGAGAGAGACAGAGAGCAAACAATCGGGGAGAGAGAGAGACAGAGGAAAAGGAGGTAGAGAAAAAGAGAGAGTTAGAAAGAGAGAAACCAAAAATGAAGCGAGAGGGGAGAGCACAAAATAAAATAATAGCAAATACAGAAAATGAAAGCGTGAGAGAGTTAGAGTGACATAGAAAAAATAGGAGAGACAGTCTAAAATGAATAGAGAGAAAGAAAAAGGGAAAACAGAAAGAGAGCACCCAAAGAGAAAAAGATAACAACAAATAAAGAGAAAGAAAAAGTTAAAACAGAAGCAAGAGAGAAAAAGCATGAGAGGGAGAGAGAGAAAGAGAGCAAAAGATGAAGAGTCAAAGAGAAAAAATTGAAAGAGACAAAAAGATGCGAGAAAAGACAACAAGAAATTAAAAGAGAGAGAAAGAGACGAAACATAGACCAAGTGAGAGGGAGAGAGAAAATATAAAAGAGAGAGCATGACATGAAGAGAGAAAAAAAATACAAAGAGCGCAAGGAGGAGAGTAAGAGAACAACAAATGAAGAGAAAGAAAAAGTTTAAAAGGAAGCAAGGGAGAAAATGAGTTAGAGAGGAAAAGAGAGAAAGAGAGCAAAAAATTCCAAGAAAAAGAGCAGAAACTGAAAGAGAGACCCAACATGTACGAGAGAGGAGAACAACAAATTAAGATAGAGAGCAAAGACGGAACATAGACCTAGTCAGAGGGGGAGAGAAAAAAATAGGAGAGCACAAAATGAAGGGAGACAAAGCAAAAAAAAGATAATGTGAAGAAAGAGACAAAATGAAGACAAAGAAAGAGAACAAAAATGAGAAAAAAAACAAAGAGACAAATTTTGCACAAAATGTAGAGAGAAAAGGAGAAAAACAGACCCCAAAAAAGCAAAGGAGTGAGAGAGAGCAAAAAATGAATAAAGAGGGCAAGAGAGAGAGCAAAAATAAATAAAAAGAGAGGGCAAGGCGAGAGAGCGCAGAAAGGAGAAAGACAGCAAAAAAGGAAGAAAGACACAGTTGAAAAGGAAGAGGGAGAAAAAGGAATGGGAAAGAGCCAAAAAGATGAAAGAGGCAGAGAGATAGAAAGAGAGAGATAGCGAAATGAAGAAAGAGAGAATGAAAAGAGAAAAAGAGAGCAAAAAAGTGGGGGAGAGTAAAGAAAGAAAGAGAGAGGGTCAGAGAAAGAGAGTGAAGAGAGAAAGGGAGAGCGCAAGAGAGAGAGAGAGGGAGGGCAAAAAATTAAGAGTACTAACGTATCACGTGTCACATACAGATGCATCCGTTAGCACAGGGGTCGAGAACCTTTTTGACTCAAAGAGCCATAAAAGCAAAAAATATTAATTTTATTTTGGGAAAGAGCCACACCATATACTATGAGACAAATTTACTAAATTGCTAAACCCGCGCCCCAGACAAAAGCTTAGTCTTCAGCACATTTATTTTTGATAATTTGATCAAAATTATGAAAAGAGAATAATGCCAGAGCCCGTGTCCCAAAATCAACAAACATACCACTTTACACTTTCTTGCAATTCCTCAAGATCGGTTAAACTCATTTTGACCCTTTTTTTCATACATATTGGTTTCAAAACCAGATGCAAGCAGTTATTTTGTAAAAACGTGTAAAAACATTCTGCAAACAGGGAGCCTGATGTGCTGACCTTTGGCGCAGACGGAGTAGGGCAAGAGATGGTTGGGAGTGCTTGCACTTTTTTGCATAGCTCCACCCATCCCTCCCACTCACCCAATCAAATCACTTTAAATTCTCTTCCGGTGTTTTGGCGTATTTACGTTTGGATTTCATCATAAAGCATAAAGGATTCTTTAGCGTTGTAGAGCCAAAACGAGTTTTTTTTGGTGTGACACCTTGACTGTAAATTGTAGTGAAAAACGCGCCCTATATATTCTGCGAAGTTCTGCGATAGAAATCAGCTTTGGTTTGGCTTTGCGTGTATCTGAACAGGATTAAAGGCTCAAATTTGAACGAGATGGAGAACATTTGCATGTAATCATATTTGTCTCTGAGCCACAGGTGTCAAACAGGCGGCCCGCGGGCCGGATCAGGCCCGCGAAGGGATTGAATCCGGCCCGCAAGACAACGCTGAAGGAAGCGCAAGAGAAAAACGAGCTGCAGTGAGAAATATGTCCACTTGATTTCGCCAAAGCCAGGCGCTTCTCACAGTGACACTGTACTGTATTTCTTTCTTTCTTTCTCTCTCTTTCTCCCTCTCTCTCTCTCTCTCTTCCTCCATTTTTCTCTCACTTTCTATCCCTCTCTCTTCCACTCGCTCTGTCTCTCTTTTTCTTTCTTTGTTCCTTTTTGTCTCGTTCTCTATCTGTGTCTTTTTACCTTCTTTTGCTCTCTCTTCAATTTTTTCTTTTCTTTGTATTTTCTCTCTCTCTCTCTTGTGTCCCCTTCCTCTTTCTCCCCTTCTCTCTTTCATTACTTTCCTCTTTCTCTCTCTCTTTTTCCATTTAGATTTCTTTTTCTCTCTCTTTCTTTCTCCCTCTCTCACTATTTGTCTTTTTATCTCTTTTTTTTCTCTCTTTCTTTCTCTCTTGCTTTGTCCCACCCTGTCTCTTTTTCTCTCCCTCTTTCTCTCTTTTTCTTTCTCCTCAACCTACTAGTCTTTCTTTCTTTGTTTCTTTCTTTCTCTCCATTGTTCCTTTTCATGCCTTTTTTCTTTCTTTCTTTCATTCTTTCTTTGTTTCTTTCTTTCTCTCCATCTTTCCTTTTCATTCTTCCTTTTTTCTTTCTTTTGTTATTTTATTCTTGATTTCCCACATCTTTCCTTTTCATTCTTCTTTTATTCTTTTTTACTTTCTTTCCGTCCATCTCTCCATTTCATTTTTCCATCCCCATTAGTCCGGCCCCCGACAGAATGTTTGTTCTATCGTGTGGCCCCCGAGTTAAAATGAGTTTGACACCCCTGCTCTAAGCCATAGGTACTCATTGAAAGAGCCATAAATGGCCCGCGAGCCATAGGGTCCCGACCCTAGCGTTAGCAACACTGAGGGGGAAAAAATTAGCAGTCCACAGCAACAGGGGGTTTGTTATTCTAAATGGAGGGTGTGATTGGGCCAATGCTATTTCTACCTCCCCTGTGATTACAACACAGACCCTAATGGACATTATTAACGCAAAAACAACAACAGCTCTTCCTAGAAAGTGCAAAACCTTTCCCCGATCGTCTCGGTGAAGACGACCAAGAAAGGGTGGAAACGGGAAGACGCGCTCTCACGGGATGGACTTTGAGTGACGTGTGTATGGGTTTGACTGCTTTAACCGTTTCGCACGTGTTGCTATGACGCGTTATTGACATGCCGCGTTGCTATTTTCGGATGTCGAGCGTGGAAATCACTGCAATTAGAGGGGGCTAAACAGATGCCACAGGATAAAAATGGATGCCCGTTTTTTTTTTTTTAAACTTCATTCAACGTCATTCGCTGCCATGGACGGCTATTGCGTCAAAGATCTAGTGGCTAAAGGAGGGGGCCTCGGATTGAGCAATAATCTGATTATTTTTTAATTAATTCATACATTTATTTTTGTCACAAGCCAGAAACGGAGACAGGAGCCAATAGCGTTTGTTTTTACTCAGTTTTGTTGAGAACGAGAGCAGTGCTTGCTTCCCCGATCCGATGTTCGTCGGACACGAGTAGCTGATGGCAGGAACGCGGAAGTGGCACTTCCGTGTCGAGCGAGGATAGTCGTAGGCAGCGGGAAAACTGGTCGATAGCCGGGACGGGGGAGCAAGGGCGGTAACGAGTCCAGAAAAGAGGTCGGCAACAGGTATCGGGCAGGAAACGGGGCAAAACAGGTCGATGGCCGGGATGGAAGAACAGGGCAGAAACGGGTCCAGAAACGCGTCCAGAAACAGGTCAGCAACAGGTATCGGGGCAAAACAGGTCGATGGCCGGGATGGAAGAACAGGGCAGAAACGGGTCCAGAAACGGGTCCAGAAACAGGTCGGCAACAGGTATCAGGCAGGAGAAAACAGGACAGGAGAATGTCAGAAGGTACAGAGCTTGCCTAGCTGAAAGTATAGGTTCGCAGACGGTCTGACAGCTTCCTCTTAGAAGCCAGGGGTTTAAAAAGAGTCCGGGAACCAATCAGCGCTCAGGGCTGTTGGCGCCAACGAGGCAGTCGCAGGTGCACCGAATCAGCAATCATGACAATTTTGAAAATTTAGAAAAGAAATCATTTGTTGGCATGGAGAGGGATGGGCGCCAGCAGGCAGTACTTGCCCAAGACACACCACACAGTAAATGGTGCCCCTACTACCCTTGTGGTTAGGGGTTCTACCAAACACCCACCATAAAAGGGAAACATAATGGTAAGGCGCCCGCTTTGAGACTGGGAGGTCGGTGGTTCGCGCCCCGGCCGAGTCATTCCTAAGACTTAAAAAGTGGTCGGCGGCGCCCTATGTTGGCTGCGGCTGCATCGGCTCGCTACAACGGGTCAGGTGCAATCGACATTTCGTTCTGTGTACATTGTTACACAGAATGACAATACAAGGAAATTATTATTATTATTATTATTATTATTATTATATACAGCAAAATATGGTGGATTGGAAATGCGTACAGTATTAAACATGTGCATTACTGCACGAGGTTTTATGGCAGGGGTTGGAAGCCTATGGCTTGCGAGCCATACATGGCTCTTTTCCTAAGTACATATGGCGTGGAGATAAAAGTTTACTGAAGCAAATTTCATCTGCCCAATATTATTTGTCTACAAGGGAGGTACAAAGCAAACGTTACACTGTTATTCACTGGTCAGATCCAGTATATTTAATATGAAAAACTGAACATTGTATATTACATAATTTAGTAAAGGTATGTCAAAGCGTTTCCAAAAGTGGCCATTTGGAGGCGACCAGTTTACAGCTCTAAAACCTCCTCAACGATGCATTTTACTTTGGCCAATTTTTAGACCATTGTAAAAGAGTTGTAAATGTTTGACTTCGCTTCTGTTGGCAATTAAGTATCAAAATGTACCGTTTACCAAATTGTTCGAATTAGTTATCTGACTCCATTAACCAAACACAACCTAATTCACACAACAATTTATGCGCGCTTGTTTTTTGATGGAAAAGATGAAGAAGAAAGAAAAGCTGACACTTTCACACGGGGGCAGATTTAATTTCATTAACAATTTAACTAAGTGTACTCCATTGAAAACGGCCGAATTAGTGACGTTGGAGTCTCTGGGAAGCCTTATTCTGAAGTCATTTAGCTCTCTCTTATTGGCCATCTTCTCCCTGCATAATGACGTGCCGACTCCTCCCATGGGCGTGCCAGGGAAGTCCCCCCTGAGCTTTACCATCGCGTCGAAGAGGGTCGCGATGTTCGGAATAACCAAAACAACACCGAGCGTTTCTACGTCATCAGGGCCTTTCTGCATCTGGATGTGCTGATTATCTTATCAGCCTTACGTCCCGTTCCCGCCGTTCCTGTAAACAACATTTTCTACTAGGGTGCCCTAAAATCGCACCACAGCCCAGCCAGTGAATATCTTTTGCATTAAATGTAATTTGTATTCGATCGTATAAAACCCTTTATAGTCAAACGTATAAAATCCTTCACTTCCCAGAAGTCAATCACTGATCGTGCACACTTGTGCGTGATGATCACGTGTGAAAATGGATCCCGAGTTCCATTATGCGCGTTTATTTTCGTCTCTGATTTGAATAGACGTTGTAAATATGAATGCATATATGTTGGGAATTTCATTGGCTAATCAATGTGTCAATCACTATTTCAATCCGTCACTATTGGCTGAAGATTTAAGGGGTTAAATATATTTTAAAAATGATAATCTAATGAGCAAATCTCAATTCAATTATCATCAAACAATTAAACATAGCTTTGTTGTTGTTTTATTGGGGGAGGCTGGGGGTGCGTAACATTTATTTAAAAACAGAAAAAAATGTCAGCATGTGGTGAAAGACACCCACAGACACTTGATTCTACTAGCATCAAAGGACAGACCTTTGGCATTTGCTTTTTCTTTGGATTTTCGGTGACATTTCACATTTGAAAAGGCAGACGGGACGGATTACGCCCGACGTCAGGGGTTCAAAATATTTACACCTTTAAAGGCTTTCAAAAAGGGTGTCTCCGCCCTCGTCTGATACCGTTTTGACGACTGTCAATGGAAACTCCCCTTCAAAATAAAGTGGATGCGTCATAATAGCGATAAACTGCATCATCAAACCACCTGTCCATGTCAAACTAAAAGAAGAACGCTCATGTCACGTTATATTAAACGGTTGAAAAGGCCTTTTAATGCCTGTCATCTAAAAGTGAGGCAATTACCAGCTTGACATTACACACGGACACACACACACAACTTCCTCAGCATGTGTTACAGCGGTGGGCAAATGGATTCTCTAGGAACCAAGGCTAATTAGGCGATCTTATTATGTGCTGTCCTAGGAATCGTCTCTGCAGGGTACATGAGAAAGTAATGAGAGGCGAGTGTGTGTCTGAGTGCATGTGTGTGAGTTACAAGAGGACATTCGAAACTATTTCCGAGTGACAACGACTTACCAAGTTTAAATAAACCTTTTGTTTAAAAAGCCTTTGTGAGAAACTAATTTTCCAAGTGTGAATTTTGAATTAGAGGCTGAAAATATGGTGAAATCAACTACACAAAACTTCCCAAAGGTTTTGTATGTCGAAAGGGACAGTGAGATGTATATCACCAATAGAGGTTGTTGTAGCATTGGAAGAGTACACACTGCAGAAACCTAAAGGATACTACTTGCCACATTTCCGAAACGTACTATGTTTTATTGCATGAACAAGGATGAATTTCAGCCAGCAGCAGGACATAAAAGCTAGATACACTCGGAGCGGCTGAAAAAACAAATATCTGGAGTTGGTCAGAGCTACTGTAAGCATCTAACGGGAGAAACTACTAAAACGTGGCTAACATGATTGGCTGGAGAGGGAAACAGTGAGAAAAAAGTGAAAAATGCCTGACTCATGCGAATCAACAACTATCACATGCAGGGCTATGCTGTGAAAAGGTAAGTGACTGCTAAGTGCTAAATGAGCAAAAAGCGTGACCTAGCCAGAGTTGGTGTAGGTGGCTAAGTTAAGCCGCTAGCAGGAGAAGCTGATAAAAATGCCAGTAAAAGATTGAATTTGAAGATTTGAATTCTATTGCATGACCAGATGTGAAAGGACGAAGCGAGCTGGATTCACACAGAGCAGCTAAGAATCAAAGCGGTGAGCCATAGCATACTGCCACGGAAACGTAACAATAATCCAGGATGCCCGGATCTAGGGACTAAAGGAGAAGCTACCAATACCAGGAGTGGCTAACAGCTATCTATAGCCCAGGTGCCTAGAAAATGAAACGGTGGGAAAAAAAGTGGAACTCAGAGTCACGGGACTCTGTAGCCATCATACACAGGACTCAGCTGTGGAAGGTGGCTGTTGAGAGCTAATAGCACCACTGGGACTAGCGACCTTTGTAATATGGTCTCGTCTCTTCTTTACACTCTACACCAACCTATTGAATTGATGCACGAGATATTAAACAATAAAGATGTTAAAGTTCTTAGCGCGCTGGAGATACAGTATATAATGTTTGGACTCAAACTAGAAGGAGGGAGCAGATTTCTTCTACGGGGTGGATGCTGGGTGACCTCTCACAGCGCCACCACACACTAGTAGTGGCGTAAAGAAGCACAACAGTAATGTCCTTTAAGTCGAATGTTTTCCTTCAAAATGAAGTATTATCCATTAATCCCAATTCAGCTCAAGTTGACAGAGCTCTGCTCTTTTTAATATGGTGGACTAAATGCCAACATTTGACTTTAATAGTCTTGCAAATCTAAAATCAACTGTTTCAGTTTGCAGTGTGCGCCTGAAGGAAAATCATGAAATAAGAGTCGAACGACATAAGTGGCAGGGAAAGTAAGGAACCAAAGTGCATACCGAGGCGATTGAAAGCTTGGCCAGGCGGGTGCTGTCTGAATGTGGCCGTTTTTTCTTCCGGTTCTGTTTTTAGCCTCGTTAGCGCAAACTGCCACGCGGAGAAGGTCCGGGATGACCAGCTGGAGACGGGTCGAGGTCAACTGCAATGCTTCTTCAAATAATAGGAGGAAATACAGCAGATGGCCTTCCTGTGTAGCTCATGTGTATCTATGCAGGGAAAAAATGAGTATTTACAACTTATTAGGGCTGCAATGTCAACAAAAATCGATAATAGAAATTATTGACGGACTGAGATTTTCCAACAGAGTGAGGAATCCTACACATTTATAATCTCTGCTGAGAGTCACTCATGCACAATAGCGTCTCTGTCTCAAGCGGCAAGATACAGAAATGGCGGTGTCAACGTAAACTATGCATACTCAAACCTCTAAAGTTTAGGAGCATTTTAGCCTGGAGACGGTGAATGAAAAGACTACCGTATTTTCATGACTATAAGGCGCACCTAAAACCCTTTATTTATTTATTTTCAAAAGTTGACCATGAGCCTTATAATACAGTAATCCTTAAATATGGATCAATATTGAGTCGCAAGGTCTCAAAACTAATGCAAGCAGCTGCCGAGTAGATTTTCCCCCGTAGGTGAAGTAGTCCGTGCTGTATGCTGGGATATATATACCGGCGTTTCATTTCCTAACCAATGTGCCAATCATCATTTGAATCGTTCACTATTGGCTAAAGTTATTCTGAGGTAAAGGAGGTCCTTTTTAGCATTAACAGGCTTGCATAGGCTAAAGCGGGGCAAAAGAAAGCCTGTAATTGGCCGAAAAGGTGTGAATCACAAGTGTGGTTGCTCTACGGCCTGGACTGTAGTCTGTATTTGTAAACAAGAATTATGGGGCTAAACAGACAGCTAGCAACAAGCAACGTCCATTGATGCAGAGATGCTTCTCGGCGGATTCTTTCTTTTAATTGTCGGCATTATTGCGTGTTTTGGGGTGTGTAAATATTTTACACGGTTGGATTTGTAACACTTACAGATGTAAGAGGACCATGGTTGCGTATTATTATTGAACGTGATGGCTGCAAGACGACTTTGGTGAGCTACCCCGGCTTTATATTATCTTGCTCTTTCTAGTATCTTGTTTCAGACTGATCTTGATGTTTCTGTGACGAGTCCATTTTTAAATTGAATTCAATTCAAAGTGTTTGTTGTCATATGCACAGTAAAGAACCACATTTCCCTGCACAATGAAATTCTTATTTCGCTGTCCACACAATTGCCAGCGAAAAAGAAAATAGAAACTAAGAAATGGTTGGCATTTCTTGAATCCCAAGGGTTTAACCTTCATAATGATATCGTAGAGACAGCGTGTCCGTACATGTCTGAGACACGTATTTGTTTCTTTGCGAGCCGTCTGAATGTAAAGGGGTTAATAAGTTTGACTGAACTATCCTACTGTTTTGATGACGTTCCCACTGTAGCGCCTTATAGTCCGGTGCGCCTTATGTATGTAAAATATAGGACCAAAAATTATTTTTGGGGGTGCGCCTTACAGTTTTTACGAATCATGGCAGTAGAACGGTGACGCATGAACATTTGAAGAGCACGTCGGACAGTTGAACGAAACTGATTCTGACTCGCCCTGGTGAGATTCAAGCAGCGTTCGAAACGACACAGTTTTGATGACATGCATTGTGCATTTAACACGCATCTATTCTGCTAAAGAAAAGAGCTTGAGCATTATGCCGCAGTGCCTACAAAAACAAATTTAAAATTAAATGCATGCAGTTTGAAGAATAAACGTCTGATGTTAAAACCATGTATTCAAACTGTTGACAATCGGGAAGCACTTTTGTTAAAGGCTTTGAAGTTGACTACTGAATCTATTTTTAAAGACTATATATCTAGGTAAAATTGGTTCAATTTTACTGTGCCCCATCACTTGACCGAATAAGAATTAATTTATCCTTCTATTATTTTTCTCAGTGTAAGAATTTGTAATATTAATTTTAATGAAATTGTCAATTGAGTTGAGAGATTTTCAAAGTATATATCATTTGCCCTTTAGTCGCCTCCTTGTTTTTGATAATAGTCCGATCGTCGATTGGTCACGCCAATGTAACTTAGTAAGGGTAGCGTTTCTAGTGTCTTGTTTGTATTATTTGCTAATTGCAAGCCTTATTTCAATGGTCATCATGTTTTTGTGTCTCCCTTTGGCATCATTGCAAGCCTTGGACCCACAGCTAATAAAAACAGAAGGAAAACACAGTAATTATTTACAAAGCACATAAGATTCGGAACTGAACAAAGAGAAAGGCTTTTTGCGAGGTGTAGTTTAGCAAATAGCATATTTGGTTTTACACAATGCTGTGAGGCCAACCAGTATCAGAATTTTATATGATGTCACTCTGCAAGCCATAAAAACAGCAACGTTTGAATTCTATTTGTTTTTAGGCACACATAATGATTTTTTATGGACGCTGTATCGTGCAAAAAGGGGTCCCATAAAAACAACTGTACAAACTGTAAAAGTGGAGACGTCTTGAAATGGGGATGCCGGATCTCGGGCATCTACTGTATTTCCATTATTATCTGTCAATTATATACAAACTAATATTACAATTATTACAACTATAAACATAATTAGCTCGAAATTGAATATTTTAAGCCAGCTCAAATT
Source organism: Urocampus carinirostris (assembly GCF_059441175.1). Classification (NCBI taxonomy): domain Eukaryota; kingdom Metazoa; phylum Chordata; class Actinopteri; order Syngnathiformes; family Syngnathidae; genus Urocampus; species Urocampus carinirostris. Next base: position 28,741,024 of record NC_142363.1, on the reverse strand, counting down.
AAGAACATATGTTCTTACCCCCCCAAAAATGGAATTCTGTGAAATGATGACACTGTTTGATTCCCCTGGAATTTTGCGCAAATGCGGTGGAAAGTCAAATAGTTCTCAGGAGGGCTGTTTCCAGCTCACCAATGTCCTGTTAAAATATACAAATGGTTTCAAAGAAAAGATTCCAAATATGGAGAGCAAAAAATGAGCGATTAGCAGAAAGCCACGCATAAAATGCCACTGTCGGCGATTCTCGTCAAATATCCGTTTCTTATTTAAGTAACCTGGCGAAGGATAATCAATCACAAGTGCTGGAGTGTCACGTCTCATCTCGTCCACCACGCTGTTATCAATGACCATAAATACATTTCTTATTATGTAAGCCGAGCTGGAAAGGTTCAAGCTTGTGCCGAACAATACGGGGCCTCGAGTGCCGCAGATGGAGACCCGAACATCCTGCCATTGTGAGTCACGCAAGACCAGAGTGTCAGCTTTGTGTCTGGATGGACACATAGGTGACATCTGGGAGAGGGAGGTAGTGAACAGGGGCTCTGCGTCCCTCTTACACCAGACCTTTGTCAACTTACGGCCGTTGCTAAGATACGAGAGGAGAAAGATGACAATCAAAAGAAAGGAAAAGCATTAAATGTGACTTTTTAGACCTGAGAATGATGCGCTTCTTTTCGGTCTTTTTTGATTCTTTGCAGGTTAATCAAACAATTTCAGCTGCCTATTGTTATCAGATACTTATCTTAAATTTTCTATATTCAAACATAAGAGAGGCAGCATGGCTGCGCAGTGGTTAGCGCGTGAGCGGCACAGTTCTAAGGTCTTGGTAACCTCCTGTGTGGGTTCAAATCCAGCTACAGGACTTCCTGTGCGGAGTTTGTATGTTCTCCCCGTGCTTGCGTGGGTTTCCTCCGGGCACTTCGGTTTCCTCCCACATTCCAAAGACATGCGTTTCAGGTGGATTGGCCGGTCCAAATTGTCCCTAGGTGTGAATGAGCGAGCGGGTTGTCTGTCCCTGTGTGCCCTGCGATTGGCTGGCAACCAGTTTGGGGTGTCCCCTGCCCACTGCCCGATGATTGCTGGGATGGGCTCCAGCACCCCCGCGACCCTACTGAGGATAAGCGGTGCAGCTGATGAGGTGAGATGAGATGAAAACATAAGAGGTAAACAGTTTTGTCTTCATTTAAAAGCGATGGGTTTTAAAGTTGTTATTAACCCAAAAAGTTGTTTATTTCATCATATAAATACTCAAGTCTTTTTTTGTATGAAAATTTTAATTTAATTTATTATTATTTTATATTTAGTTATCAATATATACACACATACACCGCGGCACAGCAGCTGAGTGGTTAGTGTGTCCACGGCTCAGTTCTGAGGTCATAGGTTCAAATCCAGCTGCCAGCCTTTCTGTGCGGAGTTTGCATGCTCTCTCCATGCTTGTGTGGGTTTTCTACGGGTACTACGGTTTCCAAAACATGCATGTCAGGTTAATTGCCCGGTCCAAATTGTCCCTAGGGTGTGAATGAGCGAGTGAGTGGTTTGTCTCTGCTTGCACTGTGACTGGCTGGCACCCAGTTCAAGTTGCCCCCTGTCCACTGCCTGAAGATGGCTGGGATGTGCTCCAGCACCCGCGTGACCCTACTGAGGATACATGGTTCAGATAAGGGATGGATAATTATGTATACACCTTGATTTCATACAAAAAAAGGAAACATTCTTGCAAGATTGTGTTGCATTGCCGAATTATATAAATTAATTTTCGGGAACAAAATAAAAGGAAAACACTGGCAAATAATGTACATTTTAAAACATTTTTTGTAGTAAAAAAATGAAAATTGCTCTAATCTGGGTAAAAAGAAATATGGGAAGACTAACCTACCATCTACTGTTGGATAATTTAAGTGTTTTAAAAAGATTTTAAGCATATTTTATTACATTTTTTTTATGTAAAACAAAAACAATAAATAAATAAAATAAGTTTTATAAGTGTTTTGCTGATGGAGTAAGAACTTATTTTTGATGCTTGTGTTTCAGAAAAATTATGGAATTTTGATTTTTTTTTCTAGATAAGAAAAACCCTTAATCTATTGGTAGTATTAATAGAAAAACACCCCTATACTAGCTAACTTGCACTGGATCCCAGTCCGCTTAAGATGTTACTTTAAAGTTCTCTTACTAACATAAAAATGTTTGCATTGACTTGCCCCCTCTTATCTCTCCGATTTGATTTCCCCCTATGTTCCTGCACGGAGCCTCCGCTCGGAAATGCCGGTCTACCAAGAGCCAACAATAAACCTCCAGGCTCGAGCGCTTTCTCTATCCTGGCCCCTGTGTTGTGGAATGCTCTGCCTCCGGAGATAAGATCTGCAAACTCAGTGGAAGTTTTTAAATCTTGACTTAAGACCCACTTCTATTCTATAGCTTGTGATTGATGCCTACCTCATGCTTTTCTTTTTCTGTCCTTTCCGGCTGCCTGGCTGGTGGTGAAATGAGGGATGTACAGAGATGAGTCAGCAGACCAACGGCTGGACCTGAAACATGTCATTTTACACGCTTGGGGCGTCATGTAGTTCCTGTACAATTTTTACATATTACTAATGTTTTCCGTATTGATGTTCACTATGTTTTGTGTATTGTTACCCAATGCAAAATCTATTTCAGCCTGGTCCTCGTGAAAGGGGGATTACCACTTGTCAGTCCCCATCTCAAGGTTTCTTGTGTTCCTCATGTTAAAGTTTCAAGGTTTTCCTTTCCCGCATGTTGGTCAGGTGATGGTTTAATTGTGGCCTGTGCGGTCCTTTGAGACATTTTGTCAGTAAGGGCTATTCAAATAAATGTGGCTTGACTTGAACAAACAATACTGTTTAAAAAATAACGTAAAATATAAAATAGAAAGTTACAATCGTAAAAATAATAATAAAAATGGGAAAACAATATAATAAATTCTAAAGTTATTTTGTAACCTGTAGAATGGGCAAACTAATTCACTCTATTGGTCCAGCTCACTGTCGTCAGTTGTTTTCAAACACTACCCTGAACCTAGACAAATGTAATATCACCCATAGTGACTCGGTCAAAAATCTAGGTGTTATATTTGATCCTAATCTGTCGTTTCAGTTACACGTGAAAAATATTACTAGAATAGCTTTCTACCACCTCCGTAATATTGCGAAGATTCGTTCGATGCTGTCCCAATCAGATGCAGAGGTTTTAATTCATGCGTTTATTACTTCTCGGCTTGATTACTGTAATGTATTGCTTTCTGGTCTCCCGATGTCTAGCATCAAAAGTTTGCAGCTGGTTCAGAATGCGGCAGCTAGACTTTTGACTAAGACCAAAAAGTTTGAGCATATTATTCCTGTATTGGCCAACTTGCACTGGCTCCCAGTCCACTTAAGATGTGACTTTAAGGTTCTCTTATTAACATATAAATGTTTGCATGGGCTTGCACCTTCTTATCTCACAGATTTAGTTTCCCCTTGTGTTACTGCACAGAGCCTAGGCTCGGAGAATGCCGGTCAACTTGTGACTCCAAGAGCCAAGAAGTCTGCAGGCTCGAGAGCGTTCTCCAATCCGAGCCCCGGTGTTATGGAACGCCTTGCCTCCGGAGATAAGATCTGCAACCTCAATGAAAGTTTTTAAATTTAGGCTTAAGACACACTTCTATTCCAAAGCTTATGATTGATACCCACCTCATATTCTGTATTGTCCTGTCTTTTTCCGACTGCCTGCCTGGTGGTGATACAAAGGAGAAGGACGATTTGAGATGAGTCAGCGGACCAGCGTCTGACCTGAAACATGTCAACCCCTGCATTTACCAGCTGGCAGAGATGGGAAGCTGCGTCGTGGTCGTCACAGACTTTCTGGACTAGTTTACAGGCTTGGGGCGTCGCTGCTGTCACGCACTTTACGGACAAATTTTCAACATGTTACCTAGTGTTTACTATTCTGTGTACAGTAATGCTAATTGTGATTCACCCTGGTCAATCCTGGAAGGGGGATTACCACATGTGAGGTCCTTTCTCAAAGTTTCTCTTTTTTCCTCACACTGAGGTTTTTAGGTTGTTCCTTGCCCGCATGCTGGTTTAAGATCAGGTAATTGTGTCATTGTAATCCTGTGCAGTCCTTTGAGACATTTTTGTGATTAATGGCTATATAAATAAATATGACTTGACTTGACTCTAAAAGTTGAAACATTTGTTAACTGATGGTTAAATTACAATGTGTGAAACACTTGAGGTAACTTTTTTCACTTTGAGAGCTTCTCAAAGTTGTGAAAAGAGATACAGCATCCATACATTAGCCTTAAAGGGGAATTTAACATTAATTATCTGGGGGGGGTCTTTAAAATGGCACTTTGAAGGTGGCTTGTGTAAATGCTACAAAAGCAGGTGATCATATTTTCACCTTTACCTCCCACGCCGCCGCTGCACCCATGGAATCATCGGAGCATTCAGCACCGGTATTTCCTTCGATTTTTTCCTAAGTGGAAGCTTACGCATCCTGGAAATGGGAGTGAGTCACCAGCTGGCAAGGAGTAGACAAAGAAAAAGAAATTTCACATTTTCATTTAAATCTCACGGGAAGGACGGCCCTTTGTTCTTCTCTTTGATTGGGCCATTTTCAGACACTCCATCGGGACTGGAAAAAGAAACAGGGTTTGAAAACGAGACCCAAGAGCCAAGTTATTTTCCGTCTCTTGCGAGGAAGACGCGGTATGTTGAAGATGATTAACTGTGACATCACCTACGGTCTGCGAAATGCAGCTGGTAAAATGGTTTGTCTTCCCGTTTCTTCCTATTTCACTGTGATGATTAATCGCGGCAGCGTTTAACACATTTTGACAGGTTCATCCATCAAAAGTAGAGAATACAATAGACATCCGGGATACAGGGATCCCGTCTTAAGACATTTGCACTTTTGGGTTTGGAATAAGATGTTTTCCCCTCTCTTTGGTATTTTCCCCACTATACGGCATCGACGACAAATTATTTCGCCTGCCAAAAAATTAAAACTTTGTGGTATTTGTGCGTTTGACGGGTTACGTCTCCAAGATGCCTTAAAGCCATAAAATGCTGGTTTACTATTAGTTTACTTCACGGCATCATAATGCCGATATACTATTGAACGACCTCTCAACATGCTTTTGTGTTTGTTTAGTTCACAATCTTGTGTGCATTGTACAGAATTTGCGAGTTGGCAATACAATACTGTATTTTTTGTTCTATATGTGTTAATTAGCTCTTTTAACAATACTTTCAGTGATGCTAAAAGAAACAGCTAAAAAAGATAATGACTGTGGAAGTGAAGTTTTCAAATATCAAAATGAAAAAAGAAGGCATACAAATCCATTACAACCTTTCGGCAATCGGGTCTACAGTAATCCCTTGCAATAATGCTGTTGTTGTGTTTTTTTTCACGGTTTTGCGTTGTCCATTGTGTCCTGCATTCTGATTGGCTGAACAGTCTCCCTGCGTGTTATACCTTTGAGTGTACAGTAGTTGTTTGTAAAAGTAATTACTAATAAATGTTTTTACGGTAATTTGATTTGTTAAACAAATGCTTGGGCCAGTAAAAGGGGGTTATTTGGTTTCAGCGTATTAGTCAGTATTTAGGGCAGTACAGCAGCTGAGTGGTTAACACCTCCACGGGACAGTCCTGAGGTCATGGGATCAAACCTTCCTGTGTGGAGTTTGCATGTTCTCCCCGTGCCTGCCTAGGTTTCATTCCAAAGACGTGAATTTCAGGTGATTGGTTGGTGTAAAATTGTCCCTAGGTGTGAATGAGCGAGTGAGTTGTTTGACTCTGTGTGCCTAGCGACTGGCTGGCAACCAGTCCAGGGTGTCCCCTGCCCAATGCCCTAAGATAGCTCCACCAGCACCCCCGCGACCTTACTGAGGATAAGCGGTGCAGATAATGGATGGATAGATACTGTATTTAATTGTATAATAATTGTACAAAATTAAAAGCGTGGTGCGTCAACTAAAGACTTAAGCCTGCAATCATAACTTTACACTAGAAGATGACAGAGTAACATGTTTTGTTTTGTTTTTTCTTAGACATGCTCGAAAAAAACTCTTTTTTTCATCTTTTTCGGGGTTTGTTCCGCCCAGAGAAGGCCTGATAAAAGTAAAATAAAAGCAGATAGGTGCAATTGAAAATGAAGCATGAGAGTTCTCTGAACTCAACTGGGCTTTGTCATAGATTTCGGCTATCACGGCTTATTTCCTAAATGTCACTGTGCGATAAACGAGTGATTACTGTATTATGAAAAAATAAGGAGGTGAATAAAGCTAGGAAATCTTCTAAGTGCATGATGATCCACACAAGTGGAAGTTTTCAAATCAGTGTCATTTTTCATCTGCATCCACCGCTACTCTACTCGACCAGCTCAAGTCACGTCACGCCAAAGATAAATCTTTTTTTTTTTTATTTACATATATATTTATAATATTAATTATTTAAAGGTATATTAAACATAAGTAGTACTTACTTAATGTATATTATTTAGTTATTATTTTGTTTTTATCTGGAGGACGCTTACTGCAGATTCGGAAGGCATTAGCTAATTACTATATTGAGTATTTCACTTTGTGATCCCCACCTAAGAATGGATTAATGTCGTGTCCTGGGGGTCCACAGTACTTTGGTTGTAAATCTAAAACCAACATGGGTGTAACATACCTAAAAGAGCCGTAATCGACACCGGTGGTGACAACTGACCTAGTTGAGGGTGAGATCATCGACACGAGTGAGTGTAAAACAGGTCACTGTAAGGGCAATCAAAATGAAGTACAAGTAAAAGATTATGCAGGTTAAAAATCGATTAACAATTGTATTCAACCCGCTCGCATGAAAAGAAACAGGTAACACACACAAGGCATCCAATAAAAAAGAATCTATATTTAACCAAACCTAATTATGAATGTAAATCCCATTTACGATCCCAAACACACATTAATCAAGAGACTTTCTTGGTGCTGGGGATAATGTAGGCCAAGGACTCTCTCAAAAAAGACTTCAGCTCACTAAGGAGCAGCTTCTTTTGGAAACAAGGAGAGAAAGGGACGATAATATTTAATGAAACTGGTTTAGAGATGAACACGATCGATTAATCATTGGAAATACTGCGATTATCTGTAGTTTCGCAACGCAGATCTTCCGCCATCTTGTGGATAAATTTCAAACCGCAACACGGGGAAAAACATATCCCCAAATTATTTTTTTGTCATGCCTTACATCACCAAAGTTGATTTTACAAATATTGTAAACAATAAAAACTTTCAAACTGGGAGAAAAAATGTCGTGAGCGTTATGTTAACAAACCTTTTAAATGCACTAGCTTAATGCTAAAACAATGCTAAACCTAAGCTAACAAAAATGGCACCATTTTATACTTTTAAAAGTCCTTGAACAAAAACTATAGAAAAATACGTATTTTAGAAACATCCCTAAACAGTACTTACGGGAACAAAGAGTATTTATTAATACCGAGGGAAAAATTAGCCGACTGTAGTATGGTTTAAAATCCATTTATATCGATTCCTGGTGACCAAATGGCTGACAACCGGAAGTCTACAATAAAGTAATGTACTACTTTTTGTTTGAAACTTTTTGGGGAATAAAAACGAAGACAAGAATAGTAATATGTATTATATATATACTGTGAATAGAACACGGATAATACTTACGGATATATACAGTACAATATTCTTTTAATGCCGAGAAAAATATTAGGAAACAAGTACAGTACACATAGTGTATGTATTCCGCCCTCTAGCGGGAAAACGGCTCACTGCCAGAATTCTGCAAAAAAAAGCAATTTACTGCTGTGTGTTATATGCAGGATTGGGTAGGGTTACTTTACCTGGATTACTTTCAATTACTTTTAGATTACTCCAATACCAAATATGCTAATAAAAGAAAAAAGAAACTAAATTTGAATAAAATGACTAAATTTTGTGCAGGCTTGGGGAGTAACGGAATACATGGAACGGCAAAAATGATGTTGGCAAGCTGTTTGGATTTATTTTCATTTTGTTTCTGTCGCATTTTATGTTAGTTTTGCCGGAGATCAAAGCCAGGAGAGAAAGCTTACCACGTGTTGTGAGTCATTATTTTATTCATATTTAGTTTCTTTTGTCTTTTATTAGCATATTTGGTATTGGAGTAATCCAAAAGTAATTGAAAGTAATCCAGATAAAGTAACCCTACCCAACCCTGGTTATATGAAATACAAAACTGCACATTTATATTGCCGCCATGGATAGAAACACAATTTTCTCGCTGTTAAGATTCATGTGGCGGGCTGACAAGCTGTGTTTTAGCTACCTCAGGGCCAAAAGTCTGTGATTAATTAATTTACTACTTAATAAAAAACTGCAAATTTCTATTCTTGACATGTTTAAAAACATAACAATGGTGCTGTTAACAGTCAAGCCAAAGAGCCATGGACACATTTCCAAACATCAGAACATTTTTATTTACAAACCATTACATAACAAAAAAAAGTTCACATACATGTTCTACTAGGTGGCTTACAAAGGTAGAATACTGACAAACCCGGATCAATTTGTCAGAAAACTATCAAATATATTTAATATTCATCATCTTTTACAATGTTTATTCTCCTGGAAATAGATGCATCAAGTTCAAATGAAATAACAGCGAGCCTTTTTGTGAAGTGGGCATTTCTTAACACTACTTGGTGGTTTGTTCCTGGAAAAAACAATCACCTTAAATGGATTCTGACTAATAACACACACACATTTAGGCAATGGGGGTTGAGCTAGTAGAAAATGAATTGTGGCACTGTTGGGGAAAGAAGGGTGAGTAAAATTAGGCATCTGAAGTGTGGTAAGGCGTTAACAGGAGTATTCATTGTTACACCTCGTTCCTGAATGAAGTAACCAGAACACACCAGCTCGTACAAAGGACAGCACAAATTTTCCCAGGTGCTATTTTGTATGAATAAAGTCCTCTGTGTATTATAAATGCCTCACCTGTTTTAAAGAGACCTGATATAAGAGATATTGTACGCACTTGCAAACATTTTCGAGCATTAAACACAACTTCTGGTTAAAAACCTTCAATGTCAACGCAAGACAGGTAAAAAGGGCTCCACTTGAAACAGTCGTTCGAGTCATTGTTCTGAAAACCAAGAAATGAATAGTGAGATTCAAATGTGTTTACTAACAGGCAGCAGGCACCTACTGCATTGAGTTCTGAGGAACATGGCTGCAGTCCATTTATTACTTTTCACGGAAGAAACCCGAACACAACCAAAAAAAAAACAGATCGGCTCATTATAGACTGGAAACCGCGGCCTTGCTTACATGAAACTCAAAATAGCCGACAAACTACTTCCTCTGCAGGCCAAAGCTGTCTTCTTCCTTCAGGACAAACTTTTTCCTCAGAGCTTCCGAGATCAGAGATGCGGAGTCTTCCTCTCTCAAGGATGTACAGCCTCTGTTATACCTGAATTCGGGTAGGAAAAAATGAGAAGAAAAAACAGAATGAGAGAAAAAAAGGACAGGGGATGTAGTCTCCAAAAAGTACAAAAAGACTAACTATATAAAAATACCCAAGCCTGAAAGAGAATGTCTTTTACAGCTGAAATACATTATTATTATTGTAACATACAAATCTACAATGACGTATATATACTGCACGTTGTTTGTGGCGTATCTGCTGCATTATATTAAAAAAACTAGACTATAATAACTTTCAATGCAGGAGTCAACAATTTAATCTTCACTGTGGAAGAACACGTCACTATTTTGATGTAGAAAACTCCAACACTATTTTATATAGAGTACAAGACAAAAAGCTAGCTTGCCACTCAGGACACTAGCACGCCATTTCTAAACATAGAATAACAACACTAATTTTCAAACTAGCTATCATTGTTGGAGAAGACGAAGCAACATTACGACATAGAAGAAACCTATGCTAGCTTTACACTCAGAAGAACACGCTATCTTTTGTCACGGAATGATATTTTTAGGTGTAGAAGAAGAAACTTGATGAGAGCAATACAAGCAGTAAAAGAAGACAATGGCTATTTCCAGAGCAGAAGTGGATCACGCTCATTTAGGCGTAGAAGAAGACGACACTATTTTTTAGAGTAGAAGAAGACAAATGTAGCTTTCTGCACGGAACAAACGTGCACTAGTTCATAACAGAGAACAAGACAAGACTAACTCTTAAATAAATGAATAAATGAAACTACCAATTATACTAGGAAGAAAACTAAACTAGCTATACACTCCGAAGAACCACAGAGAAGCTATTCTCCAGCGCAGAAGAAAATTAGGCTATTTGAGGAAGCAGCAGAAGAATATAATGCTACGATCCGACATAGAGGGCAGCACGGCGGCACAGTGGTTAGCGCGTGTGAGGCACAGTTCTGAGGTCATGAGATCGAACCTCCTGTGTGGAGTTTGCATGTCCTCCCCGTGCTTGCGTCCTCTCACATTCCAAAAACATGCATGTCAGGTTCATTGGCCGGTTCAAATTTTTCCTAGGTGTGAATAAGCGGGGGAGTTGTCTGTCCCTATGTGCCCTGTGACTGGCTGGCAACCAGTTCAAGCTGTCCCCTGCCCACTGCCCGAAGATAGCTGGGATGGGCTCCAGCACCCGCGCGACCCTACTGAGGATAAGCGGTGCAGATAATGGATGGATGGAAGGATAGATCTGACATAGAAGAAAGTGATGACAGCATTGTGATAAGTAAAAGAAGAACATGCACATTTTCAGAGTAGAAATAACGATAGTTTTTGGTGTAGAAGACGAAACAACGGTTTTAGGGTACAAGTAGCAAGCTTGCTTTCCACACAGAATTAAACCGATAGTTCTTAACATAAATATATATGCTAATTCTCAAAGTAGAATATAAACCTATAAGCTATCAGTGAAGGAAAAGTCTAAGATAATTTAGGGTACAGAAAAAAAAAACATGATAGCTTTACAATCAGAAGAACCAACTAGCTTTTGTTATCGAAAGCTGTTTTTTGGAGTAGAAGATGGAAAAACTAGCTTTCTAAGCAGGATGATGCTAACATACGGCTTAGGAGAAACACTGCTATCATTTTAAGACTACAATAGTTTTGGTATAGAAGACAAAGCTCGTTTTTGGTGTAGAAAAAGACAACCCTAGCTTTGCTCATTTCCAGCATTGAAGAATATACATTTTTTGATGGGTTCTACGTGATGCTGCTAGCTTTGCACACATAATAAGACAATGGTAGTTTGTCCATTATAAATATATATTTATATTGGGGGGTAGAAGACTACAATTATGCTCGTTTCTGACACTTCTTTTCAATGTAAAAGAACGTCTGTAGCTAAAGGTAACAAGCTGTTTGATTTTTATCATACCTAAACAGTAAAACCTGTGAAAATAATGGAACTTATAGCCTGGAAAATAAAGTGTACACAGTTGTACCTGTCTTTGCTCATCTTCATGCGGTTCATGTCTTTCAGGATGTCCATCACGTCAGCAAAGCTAGTGGACTTGGAGAGCGAAACGGTGTCCTCCTGAGCCTCCCGGTAGTCCATGCTGGGTCTGTCCAGATCAAAGGTGGCCGATGCCGTCATAGAGACCGGCGGCAGGGGGTCGGGTACCAGTTCCGAAACCACGGACACCATGTCCTTGTCGTCTTCCGTTTCTTCGTCCTCATCCTCCTCGGTGACGTCGCTGATGACGAAAGAGGCGGCTGTCGTGGCTGCTGGCGGCTGGAAGGTGGAGGTCTCGAAGGGCGCCATGGAAAAGCTCATGGTGGTGTCGTCGGGGGACAGCAGGTCGGGGGTTAAAGGGTTGGAACCTACAATCAATGTTGTTTATGGTCAGTGGCCATAATTTGATAAACTCGCGGACTCAAATTGGCACTTTACATCCTAGCTCTTATTAATGGCAATTATAATAGGGCATCTAAGATTAGTCGACATTGTTGACAAAAATTGAATAATAGAAATAGTTGACAAGGAATTCTATTATCAACTATTGTTGCCAGACACGTTTTTCCATCAGAGTGAGGCATCTCTACATGATTATAATGTCTGTTGAAATTCGCTCATGCGCAGTAGTGTCTCGAGCAGTATCGCACACATTGTCATAAATCATAAATATACAAAATTGGCGGCGTCAACATCAAGTACACGTCCCAAAAATTCTAAAGTTTGGGAGTCTTTTAGCTTGGATATTGCAAATAAAATAACTACTTGCAATGTTTGCAAAGCAGACCTTGTGTATCATGGCGGTAGCTCAGTGACGCATTAGCAAAATGGAGTCTGACTCGCCTCGGTAAGATTCAAAAAACATTTAAGCCTTTATGGTTTTGATGACATGCACTGTACATTTTATACGCATATATTTCGCCATATTAGATAACTTGAGCGTTGGGCCAGACTGTGCCTGACAAACCTTTGAAATCAAAAGCACGCAGTCCGAAGAACAAACGTCAGTTGTTAAAATGTTAAAAACCTCAAACTTCAATTGTTAAAAACTGATTTCAGATTGTTGAGAAATCTTAGGTTCTTTTGTTACAGGCTTTGCAGTTGACCACTGAATGTCTATCTACCCTGGTCATATCCCTCCATAGGGGCGACCGACTGCAAGACGAACACATACACAAAAACAAAGAAAAGAAAAATTTTTATAAAAATAAAATAATTAAAAGAGAGAAAAAAAGAAAAAAAAATATTAAAAAAAATAATAATAAAATAAAATTTAAAAAAATAGAATTAAGGAAAAAAACACTGAATGTACTTCACTAAAAACACACAATATTTGATTTATTTACTGTTCTACTGCTGCAATTGAGCCTATTCTTGGTTTACGGGGATTAAAAATGTTAACTTGATTTCAAATTATTATTTGCCTGTCCCTAAAAAAACAGACAGAGGTTTACCTCATATGCGGTCCCTTATCAAGGTTACCTTGTTTCCTCATGCTGAGGTTTTGAGTTTTTCCTTGCCCTCATGTAGGTTTTAGATCAGGGGATGGTGTAATAGTAGTCTGTACAGCCCTTTGAGATTTCTTGTGATTAGGGCTATAAAAATAAACATGACCTGACTTATGGATTTAGGTCCTTGCTGTCCTAATTGTTTTTATATAATAATAAATAATAATCTGTAGTATGTTTAATAAAAGATATGTTTCTATTGTTTTATTTATGTTTTTCATTTGCTTCATAATTAAATCAACTCAATACTGAAATTATGTAAAAACGAATAATCCGATTTTTCGACTAATTGTTTCAATAGGCGGTGATTAGTCTAATATTAAAATAGCCGTTTGTTGCAGCCCTATACTACAATGGACCTACCAGTATCGCCAGCCACAATTTTAGCAATCTGTGCTCGAAGTTTGCTCAGCTCATCTTGCAAAGCGGTGGTGCAGTTGAGTGCAGTCACCCCTGGTTTCTTCAAGCCTTCCACTCGCTTGCCCTCCCGCCGGAAGTTGGGCACTGATGAGTTCCTGTGTAGCACTAGGAGCGGCGTGGGCCTCCATTCGTGTTTTAGAGGGCGACTGTCACTCCTAAATGGAAGGAAAACCCTCAAGATAAGCTTCTAATTTAGCAAATCACGTCCTGGCTGGCTGGCTGACTCAGACTGAATTTTAACTGGAGGTAAAATCAAAATCAGATGTTTTTCCAGCCTCTCTTTACAGCATTTTCCCCACAGTGCAACATAAATTACACATTATTTCGCATGCAGAAAAATTCACCAAATTTTTGCTATTTTTGTATATTTGACGAGTTATGTCTCTAAGATGCCTGTCTTCTACTGTCCCCACATCATTAAAAAATGCCGGTCTGCTGTTGGTTTGTGTCACAGCATTATGAAAATGCCTTACAGTAAAGCTAAAGGAGAAGTGAAATGATGATAACTATGGAAACCAAGCTTGCAATTATCAAGAAAAACAAAGAAAACATACGAATCACGACACTCGCTAAGCTGCATTTCTATAACTAATCAACGATTGGGAATATTGCCAAAAATAAGGAGGTAGTTAAATGTAGGAAACGTTCAAAAGGCATAACAGTCCTCGCAAGTCGGGAGTTTAAAAAAGAATCTTAATTGTAATCGGCCGTCACCAACTCCCTCTTCCCGCATCCACCCGCTACTCCATCCGACCAACTCAAGGTAAATAAAATGTCATTTTTCCATATTATTGGAATATACTTATAATGTTAATCATATGCACGCATATTACACATAAGTATTAATTACTGTATTCTATTTGGTTATATATATATATGTTGTAATTGGGTATACTATGGTTCGAAAGGCATTTGCTAATTACTTTAGGTAATTTCTATTCCCCGCAATATGGCAATTTTACTTTAAGGGAATGGGTAAATGTCATATGTAGGGGGTCTAATGTGTTTTTTTTTCTGCTAAAAAATATGGAAATACACTGAACATTCCAAGCAATTACGGAGGTCAAGTTTTTTGATATTCTAACAACAATAGAACACTTTCAACCACAGTTTTTGTTCATGTCTGAATTCTGTCTCAAAAGAACGATTCAAAAAAAAAAATGTCTTTACCGCACTCTGGCGTACGTCTCCTCCTCATCGGCAACAATCCAGGCAATATCAGCCAAGGTGGGAACCTTTGGGCCGTCCATGGGACGAAAAGAAGGCAGGCCAGGTAGTTCCTGAAGTTTATAGGTTTAATAAATACATTTTATGATAAAAAAAAACGTCTAAAGAAAGAGGAAAGTTACCTCAAAACACGCTCGTTGTGGAGGTTTGAGTGGAAGAGTGGAGCCTATTCTCCTCACCACACTGCGGGTGGAACCGTGAGGTTTGTTCTGCCAAATGGGAATAACGTCCTGGAGAAAAAAATAAAAATCAGCAAATTCTTCCCGCCGGTGACAATAGCAGAGCGAATCGATGCAGTGTGTAAAAAAAGGGCCTCACTGTTTGAGTTTCCATGATGGCGGCTCAGCTCGCAGAGGAGCACCGTTGCTTTGGTGCTCTTCGTGGCTCAAAACTGAGCAGACTGAACAGATGCCGCGCTAATCTGACAATTCTCAGGATGGAAATTGGAGATTAGTCAGAGCATCTGTCGGGGAGACACAAGCAGAGAGAGGAAACTCGCATTTAACTCACCCAAGAACTTTAAGCATAGAGGAATATACAGGGGTGTTCCAAAATGTTTGACCATATTTCATAGGCCAAACAGAGTTTTGGTTTTGTTATGACCTCAAATTGCGGCACGGTGAATGAGTGGTTGGTGCACCTGTGGCACAGTTCTAGGGTCATGGGCACAAATACAGCAACTAGGCTTCCTGTGTGGAGTTTGCCTGTTCTTTCCATGCTGGCGTGGGTTTCTCCCGGGCACGCCGGTTTCCTCCCACATTCCAAAGGCATGAATTTGAGGTAATTGGTCGGTGTGAAATTGGGCCTAGGTGCCAACGAGCGAGTGAGTTTTCTGTCTCTGTGTGCCCTGCAACTGGCTGGCAACCAGTTAAGGGTGTCCCCTGCCCACTGCCCGAAGATAGCTGGGATAGGCTCCAGAACCCTCGTGACCCTATTGAAGATAAGCGGTGCAGAAAATGGATGGATGACCTCAAATCTTCACAGCCTGTGTGTAAACCTTTTGAGTTTTTGTGTATAACATTTGCCATTTCTATTTTTGTGGCTTAAGTAATGTCTTTTACTTCAAAAGAAAAGGCATTTTGCGTGTAAGAGTATGCTCGGACTCCGTCACCAAAGACAATGCATAGTGCTTTATTCACAAATTTTGCAAATAGGGCGCCAACCACAAAAGGAATTAGAACTTGCCACCAAAAAAGAAAAATGCCATCAACATCAGACTAGATACGTATGTGCAGTTATAGAAAGGGCTCATATTAAACATTTATGAAAATCAGTCATAGAACCGTCCAATCCGTGTAATTTTCTTGTTAATTTAACCAATAAAACATCTAACCTTCAACATGAAGTGTATTTTGCTTCATTGAGATCTATCAAGTACTTTCTGCGATCTTGGCATTTAATGTGGTGTCAGACATTTTAGAAAACCCTGTATTACTAAAATAAAGACTAAAAAGTTTTAAAATGCTGTGTTGTAAGAAAAAAAACACACACAAGTGTTAGCTGATTCCTCAGATTCTTGGATTCAAGAAATGTATAGCATAAAATAAACATACATTTTTTAAAAGTTGGTATACAGAACATTGACTTTTTATTAGATGTACACTAAGATATAATGTGCTTGGTGACCAAATAAAAAAAACATATTTTTATTTCTATTTGCTACCATTTCAGTGTCAAGGACAGACTTTAGTTTAGTGACTTTCGTGACTCTTTTCGGTATAAGCAAGGTTTTGAAGCCATCTTGTGGCCTTTTGAATCTATAAACCTTTTAATGGTTTAGTTATTCAGGCCTTTGTTAGAGATAATGCAGCCTTCATGAGATGTGTTCACCAAATACCTAATAGCTAATTACAGTACACCCAGTTGTAATATTGAAATATATCTGTTCCCATGTTTTGTCATGATTATACATAGTACATTTTCATTTGTAACTTCATTTATTTACTCGTAATTATGTAACTTGAGTTGTGTTTCATATTACAATATAACCTTGTTTTTTTGTGAGCGTGTGTCTGCACGGCGCCGAGGAGAGGAGGAGAGATCCGTGTTTTTACCCAGCCAACGATACACAGGCGCGCAATTAACGAATGACTCATGACGGCTCCTCCATTGAAAAAATGTCGTTCTTTTCAGCCAGCATGGGCAAATGACTGGGGCTTTGTGCAAAAAAATGACCGTGCTGTTTGTGCATTTAAAGACGAGTCTGACAAGGCGGAGACATTAAAGCGCGCTGTGTCCAGGTACGGCAAACAAACTCAGACCCTGAAAACCATTGTCACCGCTAAAAACGCCATTGCTTACTGCATAGCAAAGCATGGAATAATCTTTTATTTAATGCGAATGTATTTAAAGTGCTTGGAGGTTTTGTTTGGTGGCTTGCCTAACAAATAGACAATCAAAAACAAGAATAAAACACATGCCCATGTCAGCCAGAAGTGTTGAACGTCAAGAGGAGGGGCTGGCAGAAAGCGTGTGTGTGCGTGTGTGTTTCAATTTGATATTTTCTGCTATAAGATTTCATTGGTGAATAGTATGGTAGCTGCCTATATCACTTTTTTTATTATAGTTCATTGTTGATGAAGAATGGTTGATTCTTGTGGTCAAAAGTTGAAGTCATGGATGCTCACATACACTTTTTAGTTTATAGATGAACAAGAATAGTGCTAGATGAATAGGTCAGTTATACGATTTCAATGTCTACCCATGTTGTATAATTGGACCAGTATAAAATGAAACGATCTGCATTTATATAGCGCTTTTCAAGTCAATGACTTCCCAAAGCGCTTTACAATGTGCTCCACATTTCCCAATAGCGGCCTTGCAGCCAGGTAAGGCGCTAACCTGCTTATTGGGGGTAGTAGGGGTTCAGTGTCTTACCCAAGGACACTTCGACATGTAAATCGGACGAGCCCGGGATTCGAACTGGGATCCCTTGATCCCAAGACGAGCGCTCTACCTCCTGAGCTACTGCCGCCCAAAATGACAGCTCAGGTGGATATAAAAAAAAAATGTTGTGAGAGTCATTAATCTTGGCGTGGCGCACTGATTTACAAGGAAATTTGAAAGTGGCACTCCTCACCGAAAAGGTTGCTGACCCCTGCAATAGACGATTATTAAAAATAATAAAGCGATAAAAGCAAATAAATATTCTAAGGACATTCTGATCGTCGCAAGATGAATTTTTAAATCTCTTTAGAGAGATTAAGGTTATATCCTGTGGGTCTGCTGTACAGAACTCGGTGAAGATCCAAACTTGCACACGAGATCCATTCGGTTGGATGCAAATGTGTATTTTTCGTTTGCTTACTTACAATCTCACCCTGCAACCACCCAAATATACGCCAGCGGTCGTCATAGCAACCCTATTTGTACATAAAGACTTGAAACTTGTGAATAACCGCTGCCTTATTTTAATCAGGATGACGATCTCAAAACGTGCAGTAAATTTCAGTTAGACATTAAAGTTCTGTTAGAATGATTTGAAAATTAATCGTCTTTTTAGGGGAAAAGTGTAGGATTTAAAAGCCCCCTTGTAAAATAATAGAGACATCTCTTAGTTTACGATCTGTTTAGGTAAAATAAAAATGTAAACGTAAAGGAAGCTTACATGTTTGAATTTTTCGCTTTTTTATTATCCGTGTCTCTTTTTAATTGTCAGCGAATTAATTTGTTAAATACACACACAAGGCCGACTGTTAGCTTCGGTAGCGAAGACGGTGACCCCCTCAAAGTCCGCTACGATTTACCGGAGACATTTTTTAACTCCACATATAATATCGACAAAAGAAAAGAAAAATAACTTACAGCAAATATAAGCTGGAAGGTTCCGTGTGGTGTTCTTTATTAGGGCGAAGTTTCTCCTTTTCGTCTTTCACTGTTAAATTGTTGACGTTCATTACCGGAAGCCGGTAGTTCACTTCCGGTGGTTGATTAGGGAGTATTTTGTACAATGGTGCCCCTAGCGGTTGCGCCATACTTATTAAAAATCGTTTAAAATTATTTTTAAAAAATCAACTAAGTCAGTGTTTTTCAACCCTTTTTGAACCAAGGTACACTTTTATTTATAAAAAAGTTCCGAGGCACACCTTCCGTCGAAAATGTTTGAAAATGAAGTTGTGTCAAATATTTCACTGTACTACCTCATAAGCAGATAATTAGTATATAAAAAGTAGAAAGTAATACCGGTACTTAAAATTAAAAAGAATGAAGCGCTTTATCTATGTTTTTTATTTTTTACAGTGCAATCTTAAACCGCTTTGTTAAGCAATTTAAGTTATTTAATATACTGTGCTACCTCATGAGCAGATAATTAGTAGATAAAAAGTACTGTATATAAAAATCGACTGCCACCTACTGATATGGATGACTATTACAGTTCTTCGTCTGAAGATAGGAAAAATACTGAATAATAGCCTGATTTTTTTGGAAAGATGAAATTGGGCAAATTCCAGCGGCACACTAGACAAGGTTTCACAGCACTCCAGTGTGCCCCGGCACACTGGTTGAAAAACACTGAACTAAGTAACAATTGAAAATTTAAAAAAAAAAAAGCTACAATTAATACATGTGTTTCTTTGTGAAAAAAAATATTGCCCATGCATTGAAAAGCATTAATATTTTATTTCTTAACTTATTACATTTGCTCGTAATACCGTAATGCTCTATTTCCTATGCGCTGACGAATTAACAACCTTATGTAGAGACACTATCTCGTAAAAGATCCTACCCTAACATTTTTTAATCTTATTTCTTTCTTATACGTTTTTACATTTTGTTTGCTTCTTTGTGGCTTTTTGTTTCAACACATCAAACAAAAGAACACCACTTATTAATTTACAAAAGGAAACGATGAACTATTTGCAAAAAAATAACACAACAAAATAATATAAAACATCGAAACATTTAGGTGCCCACTGCTGACCCTTACTCAATTGTTTTCCCGGCAATCAAAACACAAAATCACAACTTTACGCCACAAAGGCAAACTAGAAAACAAATAAATGACATTTACCAAAGAACCTCGTGATTTATTAATTTTATTTATTGTATTTATCTAAAATATGTATCGTAAATAATGTTTTTTTATTATTAATCTAAATTAGGGACATTTTTAAGGTGATTATCAAAATATTTCCCTAAATGTAGACCTTTTCGGGGTGCACAATGGTCTTTCAACGCTGTGTAAGAATATTGGATAAACAACTGTTGAAAATTTGTATGGAGGTAGTGCTTACCTAATTTTTATACTAATAATAGTCAAGTCAAGTCATGTGTATTTGTATAGCCCTTAATCACAAAGAGTCTCAAAGGGCTGCACAGGTTATTGCCCAGACTATTATTTCAGACTATTATTACAGCATCATTCTTTTTAATTTTAAGTATTATTTTCTTCAAATTTAACATGCTGTTTGTTAAACTGCTTGTATTTACTGTGTACCCAACGTTATGCACAATCCTTTTAGGCATACTGTATCATTTGTTTACAAGGTTGGGTAGGGTTACTTTAACTGGATTACTTTCAATTACTTTTGGATTACTCCGATACCAAATATGCTAACAAAAGACAAAATAAACTAAATATGAATAAAATGATGACTCACAACACGTGGTAAGTTTTCTCTCCTGGCTGTGATCTCTTTGATCTCCGGCAAAACGAACATAAAATGCGACAAACAAAATGAAAATAAATCCAAACAGCTTGCCGACATCATTTTTGCCGTTCCATGTGTTCCGTTACTCCCCAAGCCTGCACAAAATGTAGTCATTTTATTCATATTTAGTTTCTTTTGTCTTTTATCAGCATATTTGGTATTGGAGTAATCCAAAAGTAATTGAAAGTAATCCAGTTAAATAATAATAATAATAATAATAATAATAATTTCCTTGTATTGTCAATGTACACAGAACGAAATGTCGATTGCACCTGACCCGTTGTAGCGAGCCGATGCAGCCGCAGCCAACAGAGGGCGCCGCCGACCACTTTTTAAGTCTTAGGAATGACTCGGCCGGGGCGCGAACCACCGACCTCCCAGTCTCAAAGCGGGCGCCTTACCATCTAGGCTACAAAGTAACCCTACCCAACCCTGCTTGTTTATAATTTCTAATGTTGTTATAAACAATATTCGCTATGTTGTTATCAGATAGTAATACATATAATTCTTAATTCAATCATAATTCTAAATGGAGCATGGGTGGGATCCCTTCGCCAAAAGGGTCGTCGGGGAACCATTTCCTGTGGTGTGTCTTATGCAAGTACAGCCTGGTGGCGCCCATGAGCAGAAACTATATTTAATCTTTGATGAAACAAGAGAATGTCTCAAGTTCACTTCCGTCTACGGAGGAAGTCGTCCCCAAACTGTATTCAGAGGGCGGGCATGGACGCCGCTCTGTCTAACGATATCGTTTAACAGCAACTAGAAGACGGAGCCTTTTGGCATCCTTCGTCCATTGAACGGTACGTTAAAGTATAAAACTCGGCTCTCTTTTGTTTAATCGATTGAAAAGATGTCAATGTGCCGTCCATTCGTACGTCCGAGCCCATGACTTCGTTCATTACTTCCTCTTTGGCGATTAACGACGCACACCCGAAATCACTTCCTGAAAACGTAGAGATTATTTGCATGGGTGTGCTTTGTTTAAATACGCTAAAGTGAGCAAACAAATCTTACTTTAAATAAAGAATGCAGGCCTTTATTTGTGCTGCAATCATGTGCTGTGATTTGGTGGCACCAGTGCCGCTTTCATCCATGCAAGCAAGTCATAAAGGCATAAATAAATTGTGACTAGTAGTTCCCAACCTTTACAGTGGAAAGGTTCATTCTTCTTGCTATTGAAAAAAATAATCTCAGAAAACACCTAAAACATACTTGTTTTCATGTCAATTAAAGCTGACATCCACAACAGGTGGATAAAAGATGCGCAGGTAACTGTAAATTGTCCCTTGCGACCTCTAGTGGAAGAAAACGGATTTGCAATGTCTGTCACTATATGTTGCTCGCATAGAGAGTAACAGAAACATTAGGGTATGTAGTGCCTAAGTAATATATTTTTGAATTCAAGCGTATTTCAGAACTGCTGGTAATAACTTAACTCATCACTCACTTGTGTCTCTGCCCAAAGCTGCAAAAGTAAGCTAGGTTTAACTGTTTAAAGGTGTAGGGACATCTATATAGACATTGTTGTTTTTACTGAATAAATAATAATTGGAAATCAACAAAAGGACATTTTAAGCACTGCAAAGAAGAATTGAACTCCTTGATTTCTTGTGAGACTGCCCAAAGCTGCAAAACCAAAGCATTTAGTGCTGTAAATATATGGAATATCTCTGGTATCTAGTAGTTTAATTTACTTATAATCTTTGTAATGTAGCGTTCCAAATTGCGTTTTTTCCTGTGAAATGAACGATTATCATCCGTAACCAATTCCGATCTCTGTATGACGAAGGATCCACACAATGTTAATTTAATGTTTTTATATTCTACAATTAATTTGCTATTTCGATACATAAAACCACCACAGTCATAGTTTCATTCGCATAAATTATTAATTTCATTTGCATATTTTTTTAATCAGAAAATGGTGATTTTTAAAACATATTTTGCATGAGTTTCATAGTGATTTATGTGGACAACTAAGGATATTATAATAATAATAATAATAATAATAATTTCCTTGTATTGTCATTCTGTGTAACAATGTACACAGAACGAAATGTCGATTGCACCTGACCCGTTGTAGCGAGCCGATGCAGCCGCAGCCAACAGAGGGCGCCGCCGACCACTTTTTAAGTCTTAGGAATGATGGTTTTGACTTTTGTTTCTCTGCACTATTGTACTTACAGCGTTATTGTTACTGTATTATTGTTACTGTTTACCTGACTTGTTTACCTGACAGCCCATTTTGCACATAATAATTAATAATAATAATTTCCTTTGTATTGTCATTCTTTGTAACAATGTACACAGAACGAAATGTCGATACACCTGACCCGTTGTAGCAAGTCGATGCAGCCGCAGCCAACAGAGGGCGCCGCCATTATACCAATTAGGTATGTCTCGGCCGAGGCGCGAACCAGCGACCTCCCAGTCTCAAAGCGGGCACACTACCATCTAGGCTACTGAGCTGGTTAGCTGCTCCTCTTGCACTATTTGCGCTACTGTAAAATACTATACATAGCCATAATTATTTAGTATATTATTAGTACTCAATACTCCAACTCAATACAACATTTTATTTATATCTGTACATTCAAGGAAACTGTGCGGGTCAGATGTATCGACATTTCGTTCTGTATACACGTGTACTAGAATGACAATAAAGTAGATCTGAATCTGAATACATTTATTTCGCCTTTGGTTATTTTACAACCGTTAAATAAAATACAACATGATCAGAATAGAATTGTCTTTATCGTCATTAATAATAAAATATTCTACATTTTTTACAACAACATTAGATGTGACACTCCAGGATAAACAATTATTAAGAGATTGAAATAAAAATGAGATAAAGAAGAATTTTAAGATAAATAGCTGTCTCTGAGCTTATTAGTCCTTCTTTTAAGGGACGTGTAGCGAGCCAGAAACGCCTTCCAGACTGGGCAGAGAGCAGACAATGATTTCTAGGCTGTATTGATGACTCTCTGTTAGGTTCTCCTATCTGCTGCCGTGCTTCCAGCATACCACACTATGATGCTTATCTCCGTGAAGAGTTCCTCGCACTCTCTGCATTCTCCTCCCGATTCAGTTGACATGTTAATTCAATCGTTCGACCGGATCCATTATCCACTAAAATCTCTCGAGTGTGTAGAAATCCATCCACGTGTGTAACCCGACCCTCTTTCTGCACCACAGTTAAGTTGCTGCCTTGTTTTGTGAACTGCAAAGCTGGAACGAAGAACGTCTGCCCGTCATGGAGAATCGGAAAAGAATTCCAGTTCTATGGCGCAACTGCAGAAAGCGATGAACTGAAGAGAAAAGAGAATGGCTCAGTCCATCAGGAGAATGAATGGCGCAACGGAGCACAAGCCACAGAGGGACAAAACCAGGACCGGCTATTTTGGCAACGTGAAAAGCAGGTTAGGAATAAGACACTGCATGGAAATGAATGAATGGCCTTTATTGTTATTATGAGGGTTTAAAAAGAAGTCACTAAAAACCTAATGAAAAATGTAATCAGTTACATATTCCGAAAACCATAATATTAAAAGAATGTGACATGATTACTTTCTATCACTTTTAATGGAATAAAATAATTCAAGATAAACTAAACTAAATATGAATAGAATTGTTCAATTTTGTTTAAGATAAATGAACAATGTAACCTTAAAGTACAGTTCTGAGGTAATGGGATCTAATCCTCCTGTGCGGAGTTTGCATGTTCTCCCTGTGGGTTTCCCCGATCCAAATTGCCCCCATGTGTGAATAAGCGAGTGACTTGTCTGTCTCTGTGTGCCCTGTGACTGGCTGGCAACCAGTTCAGGGTGTCCCCTGCCCACAGCCCGAAGATAGCTGGGATGGGCTCCAGCACCCCCGTGACCCTACTGAGGATAAGTGGTCCAGATAATCGATGGATGGATGGATGCATGTAGCCTTGAATAAGAAGTCAAGTCATGTTTAATGGGGGCGCCCTTCATTACAAAGAGTCTCAAAGGGCTGCACAGACTATTGCAAACCACAGACTATAATGACACTATCCCCTCATCTAAAACCTACATGAGGGCAAGGAAAAACTGAGAAACCGCAACATGAGGTAAATGAAGAAACCTATTACACCATCCCCTGATCTAAAACCTACATGAGGGCAAGGAAAAACTCAAAAACCTCTACATGAGGAAAATGAAGAAACCTATTCAACCATCCCCTGATCTAAAACCTACAGGAGGGCAAGAAAAAAACTCAAAAACCAAGATATGAGGTAACTGAAGAAACGTGTTACACCATTCCCTGATCTAAAACCTACATGAGGGCAAGGAAAAACTCAAAACCTTAACATGAGGTAAATGAAGAAACCTATCACACCGTCCCCTAATCTAAAACCTGCATGAGGGCAAGGTAAAATCTTAAAACCTCAACGTAAGGTAAATAATGAAAGCTATTACACCATCCCCTGATCTAAAACCTCCATGAGGGCAAGGAAAAACTCAAAAACCTCAACATGAGGAAAATGAACAATTAATAAGATCAGGTACTCGCCTGGTGTCCAACAAAAAAGTGCCCTCATTTTAACCACGTAGTATAGTCTACTGTGCCAAAATAAAATTTAAAATACGCTTTGTTTTTGTTCAAATTAAGAGCACATCAAGAACTCAATCTAGATCTATAAGGACACACATATCGCTAACCTTTCTAAAGTTTCACAGTCCGAACCAATCAACCATCGGGACTATTATTAGACCTAGGTCTCTAAGATTCCTCTCTGCGATTGGTCGACACCTGGTATACACAATACTTTGTTAGTCTTCTCCTAATTGTGTTTCTTCAGGCTGGGTTCAAAGATACCCCCGGGGGTCTCCCAAACGCCAAATTTCGTCACACAGCCCTGGGATATTCGATCCAAAATCGGATGCTTACAGGATGCTTCAACCAATCACGGCCCACCTCTGGATCACATCCCTCACATTAGAAATCCGATACTGCGGCAGTACTACCTGCAAGGTACTCTGCCACGATGGTGGCTTTTTTTCCCCTTTTTCTAAATTTTATTTTATTTTGTTTACTTATTTATTTCTAAAGTAAATCACGCCAGAGACTTGTGGTTTTGGATTTGGAAATAAGTAATAAGTACTGTATTTTCCGCACTATAAGGCGCACCTAAAAGCCTTTATTTTTTTCAAAAGCTGACCATGCGCCTTTTAATACAGTGCGCCTTATTTATGGAACAAAATTAATTCGCAAAGTCTTGCAACTAACTTGCAGCCGCCGACTAGATTCTCCCCCGAACGCCAAGTAGTCCGCGGTGTGTGCTGGGATTTATATACCGGTGTTTCATTGGCTAACCAATGTGTCAATCATCATTTGAATGGATCACTATTGGCTAAAGTTATTCGGAGGTCAAGGGGAGGATCCTTTTTATAATTTACAGGCTGGCATTGGCTTGAACGGCAAAACAAAGCCTGCAATTGGCCCAAAAAGACGTGTCTATCATCAGTTGAATCGATCACTAATGGCTATAGTTATTCGGAGGTCAAGGGGCGGATCCTCTTTATCATTTACAGGCTGGCATTGGCTTAGACGGCAAAACAAAGCCTGCAATTGGCCAAAAAAAATGAATGCGTATAGCACGTGGCTGACTGCATACAGAAAGCATTTTTTTACTATTTTGTATTTGTAAATATTTTATTCTCCTGGAACTCACGGATATAAGAGGACCACGGCTGCACATTATTATGAACACAACGACTTCGGTGAGCTACTCTGGCTATATATATTATCCCTGTATCTTGTTTCAGACTGAACTCGATGGTTCTGTGATAAGCGGTGCAGATAATTGATGGAATGGAGTGTCTATTTTTAAATTCAACTCAATTCCAAGTGTTTATTGTCATATGCACAGTAAAGTTGCGAGCGAAAAAGAAAGTAGAAACTAAAGAATGGTTGGCATTTCTTGAATCCCAAGACTTTAACCTTCCGAATGATAGAACGATGCATTTGAGTGACATCGTATGGACACCGCATCCGCACGTGTTCTCGACACTTATTTGCTTCTTTGCAAGCTTTGGGAATGTTAAGGGGGTAATAAGTTGGACTGAACTATCCGACTGTTTCCCATTGTAGCGCCTTATAATCCGGTGCGTCTTATGTATGTCAAAAATAGGGCCAAAAACTATTTTTTCAGGGTGCGCCCTATAACCCGGTGCGCCTTATAGTGCGGAAAATACGGTACTCTCAAATGAGGCCGGGTAAGAGCCCGATACCGATTCTTGCTATTGGTCCTCGTCCCGCCCGCTCCAAATGTACATGTGTATGGGAAATCGTTCTTATTCTAGCAAAGTAGTGTATTTTCATTTTTTTACCACCATATAGACTAGCCGAGGACCTCATTGCGTTAAAAAATTGGCAGGGGAGGAAACAAAAGTTTGTTTTTTCTGTTTTTATTTGATTTTATGATATTTGCCAATCCGATACCTTGTTAATACATAAGAAAAAAAGTTATCCTAGATTTCTCGTATGTATTTCTCAATACATATACATGCAAACATCTACTTGTAGATGTATCTTTTTAATCATTTCAGGTTTTTCTGAAGAGATCACTTAATCAAATTGGCATTGAAACACACATAATTAAAGAAAATTAATATTTATGCCCCTTATTTAAGCATTGAATTAGAAACTCCAAATGCAAAAATACCTTGTTAAATAAAAAAAAAAATGGCAAAAAATTGAAAATACAAGTAAAATGCATTGTTAAAAAATATAAGACGCTTGCCTGACTTACGAACGAGTTACGTTCCGGACGATCGTTTGTAAGTTGAATTTGTTGGTAAGTTGTTTAAGTGCCATATTTTGTATGTTTAAGGTTTGTATAAGTATTTTTAAGGCTTGTATAAGTAACCTGCATTGTTTTGTACTCAACAATAAACATTTCATATAATAATGCGCTCTCTAAAGATAAACAAAGTGACGTTTAACTTAATTTTGGAAGATGGGCTTCAAGAGTTCGACGACTTCCTCCTCCGTGGTAGGAAGTGGACGAAAAAAAGCGATCCAACCATTTTCTCAACCGCATCAACTTTCATATTCCACTTTCATTTCAAAGAAACAGCTTGCCTCTTCCTTACACTTCACACCAACCATTTTGAATGGATGCACGAGATATCAAACAGTAGAATTGTCAAAGCTCTTAGCGCACTGGAGATACAGTATACACAAAGACAGTATAGAATTTTTACGCACGGACTAGGAAGAGGAAGCGGATTTTTTTTTTCCGGGTGGCTGCTGGGTGAGCTCCCACAGCGCCACCACACGGCGGTAGCGGCGGAAAGAAGCACTCCATTTATGTCCAGTACTCTGAAAAAGGTGCTCACTATACAAAATCTAACTTACAGGAATGTCCGGATATTTTTCGACAACCCGAAAAAAATGTTCGTATCTACCGTTTTGCGTAAGTCGGATGGTCGTAAGTAGGGGAGCGTCTGTAATTAAAAAGTGAATTTCCATTATTTGTTTCTAAATTTTTGTTCAGGTGAATTAAAAAGCCTGGCGAGATACAGGACATCTTTACAATTAATAAACAGTTTAAATTTATTGAAAAAAAAATATTTAGGCAGTGTATCTTTCATCCGCTAGAGGGAGTCCTAATTCCGCCAGTAATACACTTGGAGAGTGTTGCAAACTGAATTTTTGTTGTTGCAGAAAATAATAAAAGTTTTATTTTTGGCTATTCCCCGCAGGGACGTCATCGGACGCCAACGACGCAAAGAATAAAGAGAAAAATAATCAAGTGTCACATGGAAACAGTACGGTCAGTCACGTATTTTGCTCTATTCAGTTGACGACTCAAGAAAAAGGAAAATGAGTGTTTTATGGCCGGGAAATGATGACTTGTGTCTGAGTAAGAGCGTCCAAGGTTCAGTTCGTGGAGGGCCTCCGTCGTCATGGGTAGACTGAGTCTTTTTCAAAACTTCTACAGCAAATATAACAAGAGGACTGCGGTTTTTGATTTGGACTCAAAGGTATTTTTTTGTTATTTCCCATAATATTACAGACAGCATTTAAACTACTCGGACTTCTAAGAACCCTCTGAATAGCTCGAGGGCCAGTTCTGAAAGTAGATCTGCAGTTATTATTGCAATTTCTTAGGAAATGTGATTTCTAACTAAAACACAGTGCCTTTCATTATACAATCTTCTTAAAATTAGCCAATAATCTATACATACTTATTCAACGCGGATGTTTTTACTGGTTGACCTATTTGAATCATACTTCTAATAATCATACAAGGTCATTACGTAATAATAACATAGTAATAACATGGTAACTACTTAATGTAATAACATGATCTAAATCTATCACCTATCTAAACTAAACTGCTTTATAAATCCCGATTTGTGTGTATTTGTGGGTTTGTATGTGACTTATAGGCTCCGAAAAAGGCTGAACCAATTTTCGTGAAAATTTACAAAGTTGGACTTTAAGCTTCCGCGAGTGTCTTCAGCTATGTTTCTTGTCAAGGTGTACCCCCAATAAATACCAATTCATTCGATAAACCTCTGCTTTCATGGGGTCTCTGGGTGCCAGATTGGCGTCTGAGAGCCTGCTAGCACAAGGAAATATATTGTTGTGTTTAATAGCAAAAGGTGGGGCAACTGAAAAGTGAACTAGCCTTTAGCAAGTGGGAAAAGGTTTTGTCCGCCACTTTCAGCCTGGAGGTAAGATCTTAAGCCCGAACCGATCTGGATATCAGGCCGGTCGGGCGTAAAATGTCAATCATCATATCATTATGTTTCTCACTGACTTTTTGATTATTTATTTCTATTTTTATTATATACCCATCATTGTTTTTCTTTGTCTTTTTTGTGCAGTGTAGTTTAACTTAGATTTGTTTACAAAAGACAGGATTTACGCGCACCTCTGGCCTAAAGCGTAACTGCATCCTCTCTCTGACGCTAAGAGCCATGAAAACAAAATATATCGATTGCTTTTTTTTTTTTTTTTCCAGAGAGACACACCATAATTTTAAGACAACATTCATTAAAACTGCCTAACTCGCTCTACAGGCAAAAGCAAAATTTTCAGCACATTTTGTTTCATGGTGTGACATTTGATCATTTGATAACATTTATGAAATAATAATGCCAGAGCCCGTGTCCCATATCGACATCAATCTACCACTTCAAATTTGTCTTCCTCCTGCAGTTACTTAAGAGTGTTCAAGCTCATTTTGACCGTCATTTTTGTTGTAAATAATGGTTTCGAAACGAGGTGCAAGCAAAGTCCTTTTGCAAAAATGTCAACAAATACTGCAAACGATACTAATACCTTCAGAGCAGACGGCGCTGGGCAGAGAGATTGCAGTTTGTCCTCTGTATGTATAGTCACGCCTATTCCTATTGATTGGCGGGCGTTTTGGGGTGTTTACAGTTTGTTCTGTGGGTTTCTTTTCTGTTTTTGCTTTGTGTGATAAGTCCAAATGTATTATGATCTGCAGAAAAAGTGGTAGGAAAGGAGTATCTTACATATTTGCACCACAGGAAAGGGTGCCCCTACGACTTAAGTGTTTTAAAGGATCCCGGGCTCAACCAACAAATAGTATACATTAGTGTCTATTTTTGTTTATTTTTAAGCTATTAGTCAAACACGTTTTTTTTAAAATTATAGAATATTCTGTTTTTAGTGGGCTATTTTTGTGTCCAAAACTTTAATATTCAAACAAAGAAGAGGAAACAAAAACATTTTTTAAAATCCATTACGTCGATTTACCAAAAAATAATCGACTGATTCATCAAATATTAAAATAACTGTTAGTTGCAGCCTTGGTCATCTATATCACCGGTAGTCTAGTGATTTTGATTCGGCACTCTCCCCGCCGCAACCCGGGTTTGATTCCCATTGCATCCATGGTTTTTGTGGTCCGTATATATTCGACTGATCAATCATTGCTCAAATGCGGTCATATAATACAGTAAAACCTCTCTATTATACACACCCAAACATTAAGTTAAAAAATCCATATTATACGCGAATAAATATGGCAAATCATTCTGAACCTGTTGCATTGTTTTTTTTTTTGTTTTTCATCCCGGCACAGGATGAGTCAGTCTTCAGCATCTCGTCCCACGTGGAAAGCGGCGACTCAGCATCCCGTCCAAGTCCACTGCCACAATCGTCACCTTTGTGCACCGCGGTAAGTCGACACGCGTCCCGTGACGCAAACAAATTGTTTATTTGGTGGCTGCTGCACAAATCGGTCACGCAGAACGAAAGTGTCCTCCAGAGAGTGAAGGAGCTATGATCAACTCTCACGATGAAAACGCGTTTTAGACGCTTTGTTTACGCTAGTGCGATTGTGTTGACCGTATGACCGTATAGAGCTCTGTTATGACCATAAACAGCGGGAAAGGAAGGGCAGAAAGAGGAAGTACTTGTCAGTTTCTCTTAACACTGCTTATTCTGTGGGGCCACAGCAAGGTGAGGACGGAGAGAACTCCGACATGGACGCCCTTAAGGAGACTCTCGGCACAGATATGTTGGGTGAGGTGACTGCTCCAGCGCAATCTCCAATTCTGGAAGCAGACTACGACAGACTACTGGTGAATACAATTTTCTTTTCTCTTTTTCAAAGTATAGCAATCCCTTGGGGTATCATGATTTTGTTTTTGCTACCTGGGGGATTTTCATCCTGCATTGTTGAGGTTTTTGAGTTTTTCCTTGCCCTCATGTAGGTTTTAGATCATTGGATGGTGATTATCCATCAATTTTCTCATTTAATGCCATAACATATACCGTAAATTCCGGACTATAGAGCGCACTTGATTATAAGCCGCACCCACCACATTTTCAGAGGAAAACCAATTTCGTACATACACAAGCCGCACCTGTATATAAGCCGCATGCACCCACGCTAATAAATTGTAACACAAACATTAAATTTATCCAGACCCGATTTCAAGTCGCGCGGTTGAAATTAAATGTCCTTCATTGAAGTACACAATTCAAAAATCACAGCCGGCAAAATGAACGGAAAATGATACTGGTACTTAAGGTTTGATGCAGACCTGCAGAGTCCGGGTACCCGGTGAAACTAATCCAAGGACAAAAAGTCTATATTTCCAAAGGTAAGGGTGGGAAAAATATATATCCACTATTGTCCGCCGCGACAACAGGTCTCACTCACCTTTACCCCACTTCCCGTCAGCCCGCGTTTGCTCTGCCCCTCTTATTTAATTCGCAAAACATATCAGAATAAGTGTCTCAAATAAATACATTACAAAAATATACAGGTGCAAATACATATTATACATGGGTTACACATATTTACAAAGAAAGACGGTACACCGAGAGAGTTTTCAAAGCTTTAATAATAATATTGTAACTTTCATCCCAAACCGTGCCTGTGAAGGGTAGCAAAACGCTACTAGCAACGTCCTCTTCTTCCTACTAACAGACGTCATCAAAGTCGTCTTCCCCAGTATGGGAAAGAGACTATGTCTTATAGACGGCGTTCCACGCTCCCGTATTCAAAAACACGCTAGCTACATGCTCGCCAAGCAAAGCTTACGTGCAGTAATTCTGTTTCCTTCTTTATCGGACTGCTCGATTTCATCTAGCTTGGAAGCTGCGTCATGTGCCTTTCTTTTAGCAATTTGCATGGTGAGGATATTTCTACGCTTATTTAATTTGTGCACAAGCTAAGAAGTTGCAGTCTTCCTCGGCGCTTCTTTTCCAACAGTCTAAATCTTACCTTTTGTACTCGAGCGCCGCTGGCAGCTGTTATGAAAATTACATAAATTGGCCGCATCACTGAATAAGCCGCAGGGTTGAACGTTTGGGAAAAAAGTAGCGGCTTAAAGTCCGGAATTTACGGTAAATACATTTACAGCAGCATTGTCCCTGAGAAAACTATTATAAAGGTTTTGGTGCTGCTCATCTGTAAGTATCAAGCCTCTGGGAATGATTTCAGAATGGTCAGATCTTTTTCCACACATCGGGGAAGCCCAACTTCCTAGTGTTGCTTTCTGTATCCGGCCAATGAGTGTGTGTAGGCGGCCCCATATGGCGAGTTGGCATAAGTGAAGCTGTGTAGTAAGAGTTGCGTGATATGGTAGTAATAGGGGGTTAACCCTTCAACAGAGCTGGTTCCTTCAAAAAAAAAAAGATGACAAAATCCCGTTGTCATCATCAGCTCAGAGAGGGATGATGTTTCGTGTACGCCCCAGGGGGACTGAAGTCGTGTGATTACCGGAAAAATCGGGCACGGAAAAGTTCTTGCAAATTTCCTCCATAAATTGAGTGTTCTTGCAATATAATATTAGTTTGCAAGCAATCTGACCTCGTGTTTGTGGAAAGCATTGTTTAGATATTGGACGTATCACAAATGCAGATGAGAAATCACTATAGTGAAAGTTCTGCTTGAAATACATCTGTTCACAAAAAGCTTTTTTTCCTCTGTTTTCTGAAAAACAAGTATTTTAAAGGAACTTGACAATGTTCACTTGTTGTTTACTTAACAATGGTAAAAGCTATAAACATATATTTTCTAATAAAATGTGAGGGTTGAAGATTTGTTATGGTATCTCCTGTAGTTGTATAGCTATGTAAATACATTTTCTGTAAGCTATCAAAAACTAGTCTAAATGGCAAAAATTGGCCCGCTCTTTTTGGAGAGAAATGTCTGGAATTGAATGAGTCAATGGAATTTTAATTACCGTAAATTCCGGACTATAGAGCGCACCTGATTATAAGCCGCACCCACCACTTTTTAGGTGATTTGCCACTTTTGTGTTTACACAAGTTGCACTCATGTGTAAGCCGCGTGCGCCTGCATTAAAATTTGTGACACAATCACAAGTTCCACGATTGTAACTGCATAGATAGTACACATTCCTAGAACCACAGTTGGGATCATAAATGAAAAATGATAATTAACGTATGATGCAGACTTGTAAGGTCCGGGTCCCGTTGAAAGTAATCCAAGGAAACAAAATGTATGTTTCCAAAGTTAAGGGTGGGAAAAATATATATCCACTATTGTCCGCTGCGACAAGACAGGTCTACCGGTAACTCAGCTTTACCCTACTTCCCATCAGCCCGCGTTTGCTCCGCCCCTTCTTTTTGATTCGTCCGTAGAACACATAACAAAATAAATCTCTAAAATAAATACATTACACATATTTACGAAGAAAGACGGTACACCGAGAGAGTTTTCCAAAGCTTTAATAATAATAATAATAATAATATAACTTTTATTCCATAAATTGTCCGCTTCACTGAATAAGCCGCAGGGCTGAACATTTGGGAAAAAAGTAGCGGCTTATAGTCCGTAATTTACGGTAGTCAAATATGAACTTCTTTCCTTCCATCTTTGAGAGCAGCCATTTTGCTGCCTGTTTCTAATTGATTTTCAAGAAGGCCCCAGTGACAGGTTAAAGTGTTTGTGCCGGCAAATGTTTTATTATTATTATTGTTTTTTTCTGCTAAAGTAGGCTAGGTTCACACTGTAGGGAATTCTGTTTTTTTGTTTTGGTTTTTGCACAAACCCGACCTGTATCCGATCTGTTAAAATTCGTCAGAACGGCAAAAATCCACAATAACTTAAAAATTGCTCGATGCGCTCCGCCGTTAGCATCCATGTTTACTTCCATTAACACTAAAGTCCGTCTGAACGGCACAAATCTGATTTTTTTTTCTCACCAGACCTAGGGCACTTTTATTTGTGGTCCTATATCTGTTTTTTTGGAATTCGACTTCTGTGTGAACAGTCAAGGCGCATTTATGGGACCCACACGTCATGTCAGGAAGCGTAGAAATCAACACACCATGGTGGACAAAAACACTTGGCCGTTAGCATCCATGATTACTTCCATAAACACTAAAGTCCGTCTGAACCGCACTTATCCGATTTTTTTTCACACCAGACCCAGGCCACTTTCATTTGTGGTCCTATATCTGATTTTTTGGAATGCGACTTCTGTGTGAACAGTCAAGGCGCATTTATGGGACCAACACGTCATGTCAGGAAGCATAGAAATCAACACACCATGGCGGACAAAAACACAGAGAGCTTCCAATAGAGGAAATGCGAGGTTTTTGATTTAATTATTGTAGGGGGAGACAACTCTGCTCAGCCTCCGGTAGCACAATAACTTTAAAATTGCTCGACATGCTCCGCCGTTGGCATCCATGTTTACTTCCATAAACACTGGGGGCATTGCGTGTAACGTCACGTGTTCTCCTCTGCGCATGCGGGAAACTTGTGGCATTCACACAGGAGATGCATACAAATCGGATTAAGACGGAAATGTGAACGATCTAACAAAAGAACAGATTTCACCTGAAAATCCAGATTGAGCATTAACCTCTGCAGTGTGAACCTAGCCATTACGTAAAAAAATCCAATAAACAGTGATCTAATCAATATTCAAACCTATTTAAATGTATTTGCTGCACAGGATGTAGAGGCGGTCCCGATGCCCGACGGACAACTCTGTCTTTTGGCTCTCCCGCCCGAGTGCTGCCAAGGTGAAGGTCCGGATGCCACGCCTTACCTCAAACTCTTCTGCCGCCACATCACCGATCGCAAGGTAAGAACCATCCGGTTATAGGAAAAGAGAAAAAAAAGAAAAATACCGACCATAGGCCGCATCATGTTAAAAGGCTCCGTCTCCGTTGCGGGTTCTCTTTCTGTATTTAACACATACACAGGGCGCACCGTCCGATAGGGCATGGGTGTTGCATTCGCTGCTATTGTGCTTAAATCCAACTCCCTTTCGTGTGAACTATGCTTCTCAGGGCTGCCGTGTTGGTGACGTTTTCTTATGTCGTAATAAACTCCTTATATGGACTAAAATTGCTTCATGTTTTAATCACGCTATTTCATATTTTTTCCATACCATGGTTCCTTGAAAAGTCTTAAAATGCATTGAATTCATTATTCTGAAAATAAGGCCCTAATTAGCATTCAAATGTCTTAAATCCAGTTTTCAAAAATCTCAAAAAATATACACATTTATCAAATTTATATTTATTTGAACTAAAAAGATTTAGTAACATGTATTCATGATCTTTTTTAAGAATTTTCCGATTTACTTTGCTGGCAATATGGCATGACCACAATAACAGAACTAGCAAAACGGTGATGTGGTTTCAGTCAGGCTTTTCAGAGCATGTCTTGGGTCTACCCACAATTCACTTTGCAATGTTGGACCATGGGAAAGTGTTTTATTTTTTCGGCATGCCTAAAAGCTGTGCCAGGCACGATGTATTGTGTGCAAGAAATATTTGTTTTCTTATTTTGTTAGTTTCGATTGTGTTTTTATTTTGTCGGCTTGGTCTTAAACCTCATTCATTCATTCATTCATTCATTCATTTCAGGCAGTTATATTCTTTGTGTACACATGTAAATATAACTTAAATCAGGGGTGTCAAACTCATTTGAACTCGGGGGGGCCACACGATAGAACAAACATTCAGTCGGGGGCCGGACTAGTGGATTAAAGAGAAAGAAAAAGAGAGACAAAGAAATACGAGGGAGGGAAAGGGATAGGAAAGAGGGCGGGACAAAGAAAGAAAAAGAGAGAGAGAGAGAGAGAGAGAGAGAGAGCGTGAGAAACAAGAGATAAAAAGTCGTGAGAGAGGGTGAAAAGAAAGGGAGAGGAAGAAAGAAATCCAAAGAGAAATAGACAGATGGAGAGAAAAGAGAAAAGAAAGCGCGAAAGGTAGGAAGAGAGAAAGAGAAAAGAGAGAAAAGTAAAAAAGGAAGTTAGAGCAAAAGAAGTTAAAAAGACACAGAGAAAGGACAAAGAGCAACAAAGGAAGAGAAAAAGAGAGACACAGAGAGTGAAAGAGACAGAGAGTGGGAGAAAAGGGGTGGAAAAGAGGGGGGGGGAGAGAGATAGAGGGAGAAATAAACTCAAGTACAGTGTCTTTGTACGATGCACCTGGCTTTGGCAACATCAAGTTGACATATTTCAACCTGCAGCTTGTTTTTCTCTTGCGCTTCTCTGAGTGTTGTCTCGCGGGCCGGATTCAATCCCTTAACGGGCCCGATCTGGCCCGCGGGCCGCCCGTTTGACACCTGCGACCTAAATCATAACAGAATGCCCGAAAGGAAGTGGGATGAATCTATTAAATCTCGAGCTTTTTCTCTCATCCAGTCAAGTCATGTTGATTTGTGATGCCCTTAATCACAAAGAGTCTCAAAGGGCTACTACTTTCCTAACATTCTCATCAGGGTGTGGTGTCCGGCATCCTCCTGGTGACCACCAACAAGCTCTTCTTCGACCCCTGCAAGACGCATCCCCTGGTGAAAGAACACGGTTGTGAGGAGTACCTCCTGTCCTGCTCCGTGGACAATCTGGCTTCCGTGTCCTTCTTTTCGGATATCTCGCCTGTTCACTTTCACCAATCCCAGCGCAGGTTTGTAGTATTTTGTTCTATCCATAACGCAGTGCATAACTAAGAATTTTCCACTGTTTATCAGTTAATGGTCGATCAGTTTAAACCAGGGGTGTCAAATAGGCGGCCCACGGGCCGTATCGGTCCGCTGAGGTGTAAGGAATCCTGCCCGCGAGACAACGCTGAGGGAAGCACAAGAGAAAAATGAGCTGCAGGTTGAAATATATACACTTGATGTTGCCAAAGCCAGGTGCCTCTCACAAAGACGCTGTAGTTGCTTTTCTTTCTCTTTCTCTCTCTCTCTCTCTCTCTCTCTCTCTCTCTCTTTCTCTCTCTCTCTCTCTTTCTCTCTCTTCCTCCCTTTTCTCTCACTCTATCTCTCCCTTTCACTCTCTGTCTCTCTTTTTCTTATTTTGCTATCTCTTCCTCATTTCCTTTTCTCTCTCTTGCTTTGCCCTTTGCTTATTCTCCCCTTGTCTCTCTCTCTCCTTCTCTCTTTCTCTCTTTCTATTTATCTTTGGATTTCTTTCTCTTTTTCTTTCTCATTATCTCACAATTTCTATTTTTATCTTTTTCCCACATTCTCTCTCCCTCTCTCTCTTTTCACTCTTTCTCTCCCTTTCTCTCTTTCTTTGTCTCATGCTCTTTTTTTCTCTCCCTTTCTTTCTCTTTTTTATTTCTTTCTCTCTAATCTACTAGTCCGGCCCCCGAGAGAATGTTTGTTCTATCGTGTGGCCCCTGAGTTAAAATGAGTTTGACACCCCTGGTTCAAACCTTCGTAGACACTAAAACTATAGAGAGAAGACATCAATAGATTTTGAACTTGCAAGGAGGACTGGTAGAGAAGCCCTCAGATAAGGAATTCCAACCCCGTCCAAAAGACCCCTCTTAGCCTTTTTATTTTTCTAAATACAAATCGGTTACAAAAGCAGATCGATTGTGTTTTTGAGATTCTGGTCCCAGACAGACCTTAAAGAATTCAGTGATGTTGGATTGAGTTTTAAAATGGAAGTATAACATTTCGAGATTAGGGGTTTTTGTGTTGTGTCTAGTGACAGTAGGGAGTCCATCAGAGTTTATGCTTAAAACACACCTCTATTCTATAGCTTATGAATGACCTGTATTTCATGTTGGCAATATCTGTGTATTGTTTGTTATTGTTATAGGAATGGGCATTAACTCATGTGCCGTCCCTTCTCGAGGTTTCTTTATTTTCCTCATGTAGAGGTTTTAGAGTTTTTCCTCGCTCTCATGTAGGTTTTAGATCAGGGGATGGGGTAGTAGGTTTCTTCATTTACCTCATGTTGAGGTTTTTGAGTTTTTCCTTGCCCTCATGTAGGTTTTAGATCAAAGGATGGTGTAATAAGTATCTTCATTTACCTCATGTTGAGGTATTTTA
The DNA here is from genome assembly GCF_059441175.1 of Urocampus carinirostris. NCBI lineage: Eukaryota > Metazoa > Chordata > Actinopteri > Syngnathiformes > Syngnathidae > Urocampus > Urocampus carinirostris. Next base: position 28,702,964 of record NC_142363.1, on the reverse strand, counting down.
GGTTTTTCATTGCCCTCATGTAGGTTTTAGATCAGGGGATGGCATAATAGATTTCTTCATTTACCTCATGTTGAGGTTATGAGTTTTTCCTTGCCCTCATGTAGGTTTTAGATCAGGGTATGGTGTAATAAGTTTCTTAATTTACCTCATGTTGAGGTTTTTGAGTTTTACCTTGCCCTCATGTAGGTTTTAGATCAGGGGATGGCATAATAGATTTCTTCATTTACCTCATGTTGAGGTTATGAGTTTTTCCTTGCCCTCATGTAGGTTTTAGATCAGGGTATGGTGTAGTAGATTTCTTCATTTACCTCATGTTGAGGTTATGAGTTTTTCCTTGCCCTCGTGTAGGTTTTAGATCAGGGGATGGTGTAATATATTGTTTCATTTACCTCATGTTGAGGTATTTGAGGTTTTTCCTTGCCCTCATGTAGGTTTTAGATCAGGGTATGGTGTAATAAGTTTCTTAATTTACCTCATATTGAGGTTTTTGAGTTTTACCTTGCCCTCATGTAGGTATTAGATCAGGGGATGGTGTAGTAGGCTTCTTAATTTACCTCATGTTGAGGTTTTTGAGTTTTTCCTTGCCCTCATGTAGGTTTTAGATCAAAGGATGGTGTAATAAGTATCTTCATTTACCTCATGTTGAGGTATTTGAGGTTTTTCATTGCCCTCATGTAGGTTTTAGATCAGGGTATGGTGTAATAAGTTACTTAATTTACCTCATGTTGAGGCTTTTGAGTTTTACCTTGCCCTCATGTAGGTATTAGATCAGGGGATGGTGTAGTAGGCTTCTTAATTTACCTCATGTCTAGGTTTTTGAGTTTTTCCTTGCCCTCATGTAGGTTTTAGATCAGGGGATGGTGTAATAGGTTTCTTAAATTACTTCATGTTGAGGTTTTGAGTTTTTCCTTCCCCTCATGCAGTTTTAGATCAGGGGATGGTGTCATAATAGTCTGTAGTTTGCTATAATCTGTGCGGCCCTTTGATACTCCTTATGATTATCACAAATAAGCGGGACTTTACTTGACTATGGCAGATGGTTTTAACTATTGTCTTTTTTGTATTTTAAGAAACAAACTCTTTTACAAAAACAATCTTTCGTCTTCCATTTCATATTTCTAATCTCCTTTTAATTGAAAGGAATGTTGTATATTTTTATTTATAACAACATAGTGAAACATTGTATGCAACCCGATTGGCCATGACTCTCAAGATACGCACGTAAGAGTTTAAAGAGGAAATTAAGATTTAAAGACTGTCAGGATAAATAGGCAAAAATAGTTACAAGGTAGGGTTAAGAACACTTTTGTCTTGTTTTTTAGGAGAAAAGGGAAGAAACTTTTCCAAAAGCTGAAAAAGGTTCAGAATCCCGAGTGTGTTTCAAGCCTGGCACCCACAACTCTCTCCAATTTGAATCCGAGCGAAGATTCCGCAGCGAACCAGCAAACCGGGAACAGAAACACGTCCGAAAATGAGTCGGGAGGAGCTCTTGGAACCGCAGGTAGCTACACCACGAGGCATTCAATGTTTTGGGGGAAAATGCGTAAATCGCATTATCGCGTGCAGAACGTCCTTGGTGCGTCATGTTTGTGCGGCTGCGGGTTCAAAAACCATCCGGGGGATTCCGGTTTGGCGTGACTGAAGCTGCCTCCGCCAGAAGGGAAGCCTGGATCGCCCTTTCGCAAGAGAGGTAGAGTAATCCCTTGTTTTTTTTCGCTGGGGTTGGGTTTTAAAAAGGTTCCACCAGGTACAAGTAGATACTTTTACTCATTCATCTATTTATTAAATACTTTATTATACATTCAAACCAAAGAACAAACCCAATTTACCAGGCTGAAGCCAGGGTCTGAAACTCGTGAGAAAAAGCCACGTGAACTCCTCTTTCCACGATGTTCTTAATGTACGTTTACGTTTTGTGGCGTCATCAATTTTGTTTGCTTCTTTTGAATCTTTCTTCTGGGGCTGAGGTTTTGCCTCGATTCCTCGACGCTTATCCATTTTTGTTGTGTTCTCTGTGCGACTACTTGGCTGCCGAGCATGCGCATTGCCAAATGAACCAAATTTCAGAAATTTCCAAACCGAAGATTTTGAAATCGGAATAAAGCAAACATTTGATTTTGGAGAAAAAAAACAAAAACAAGAGAAAAACGAAAGTTGTACGCCCGACGTAGAAGATGCACGCCCCGGGCGTTTGCGTTGCGTCGTCTGCTACAAGCCACGTGAACTTCCCTTTTCACGATGTTCTTAATGTACGTTTACGTTTTGTAGCGTCATCAATTTTGTTAGCTTCTTTTGAATCTTCTGGGGCTGAGGTTTTGCCTTGATTCCTCAACACTTATCCATTTTTCTTGTTTTCTCTGTGCGTCTACTTTGGAAAACGATATGCAAATGCACGACCTTATAACGCTCGGGAAAGTCCGGAAGCACGAAGTTATTCGATGCAGGCTTCTGATTGGCTGCCGAGTGTGCAAATTGCCTAACAAACTTCAGAAATTTCAAAACCGAACAAAGATTTCGAAATCGAAATAAAGCAAACGTTTGATTTGAAAATATTAAAAAAATAAAAGATTCACGCCCCGTTAGTTAGTTCAACAAATAAAAGTATTATACTTTATATACAGTGTTCATTTTAACAAGTAACTTGTGTACGATAGTTATATATATTTTTAAAATAATCGCACTGCTATATTCAGGGTTTGTAAGGGTGCTTGAAATCCTCGAAAATACTTTTGTGTCTTCAAGGTCAGGAAAATGTTTGAATCTTGGGTGAAGTCTAAGATTACTCAATCGCACTACGTTACACCGAAACGTCGATGAGGTGAATCGTGCAGCCGTTTTGTGAATGATGAAAGTATCATTTGTAGCAATCGCACTGCTTTATCGCGTTATGGTATCGATCAAGTTTACAAGTGGGACTCTTATCTCATGACTGGTGTGGCTAGTTTGAAATCATTCCAAGACAAAAAGGTCCGGAGCAATGTTCCCTGTAATTTTCCTTACGGGTCTGAGCGTTCACACAAAGTCGGTGAGCAACGCTTGAAACAACAGTGAGCAACAGCAATCCCAAGCGTGGCAACTAATCCATTATCAAACATGTCCAAAACTTAACATCACGTTACATTTTGCTGAGTTTCCGGCAATGCAAAATGATTTTTCACTTTTGAATGAATTGACTCATGTATGATCGCAAAGGTTGTACGGCCTACAAACGTCGTTTGCTTTTACAATTCTTTCACAAGATATCCATTTCTTTTTCCTGGTATCTTTTATCGCATAATATTAACATTTTTGGGGGCTTATTTAGTCGGTTGTAAGATACAGAACTGTATTTAATTACATTTTTTAGTGGAAGTACAATGTTGGCAGCAAGATTCACTTGATATAATTGGAAATGATTTGAATGCAACACAAACTTTTTCCTCTTTTTCCTTGTTTTTTTCTCCTTTTTTAAAATTTCTTTTTGAAAAAATCTCATTGAGTGTATTTTTTCCTAGCTGTTATTTTTTTCTTGCTTTCTTGTTCTCTATTACCCTTTTCCCTTCATTTGCTTCTTTCTTTTCTTTTGGCTTCTTTTTCTGAAAACTTCCTGCTCTTTTTTTTCTCTCTCTCCTTTTGTTTCGTTTTTTTTCTCAGTTTTTCACTACTTTTTCACTTTGGTATTTTTTTTCTTTTTTGTTCTATCCCCCCCCCTTCCTTTAAGTCATTTTGTGCATAATTTTACATAATATTTGGTCATATAGGGATCAAAGAAGCAAAAACAACCTGCAGAGCCGTTTGAGACCCGAAAGAGCCGGTTCTTTTTAGTGAGCCGAGCCGAAGAAGCCGGTTCTCGAAAAACTCTACTGACTTTATTCAACTTCGTTCTACTTCGACCTTGACTTCAAAATACCGCATTTAGAACAAAACGTCAGGGGAACCTGTGTATTTTTACCTTCATGCACTGTAATTTTGACTTAATTCGCTTTTTAATTAGCAATTTCGAGCCCTCATTTTTGTGAGCTGGCTAGATTTTCTTGTGCGTGGAAAAGCTATGGGCAGTGCGCAATTGCGGGAACTTAGAGGGAACATTGGTCCGGAGTGAGATCCTTAACCTTAAAGTTATCCCTACCGGACTATCCGGTAAAAGATTCACCTGGTGAGCGGCTTGTTGACACAGCTGCTCACCTAAAGAGCCGCGCTCCCCCACCCGAATCCCCATTTTTCCTCGTCCTCCCGCTCAGTGCCGACGAGCTGCAGGCCTTCCTCATGAGCCGGCGACCCGACCTGTGTCTGCTCAAGGGACAAGAGGACGGGGAATGGGACCGCCACCCAGAAGAATTCGTCCTGCTCGAGGACGGAGACCGGGACGGAGTTTCGGAGAAGCGGCGCAGCTCCGGAGACGACTGGGAGGTGAGTTTGAGAAACGGGAACGGAACACAGGGTGGGACATTAATCCATTATCATTGACCCATACTGAACACAATCGCAATGGGAATCGAGCCCGGGCTGCTTTCGGAGAGCGCCGAATCCTTCCACTGGAACACCAGCGATAGAAAGGACATATGAAAAGGCATTGGGTTTTTTCCCACTGACACACTACTTTTTATCCACTGTACCAGAAACGAACGTTAATTCTTTTGTGTGTTTCTCACGTTACAATGGCGAAACATTTGTCCCTTCCCATCGTTAGGAATTAAATATTAAAATGTATCGTTTACCAAATTGTTCAAATTAGTTATCTGACTCCATTAACCAAACACAACATACATTCACCTAACAATGCGCGCTCGTTTCTTGGTGGAAAAGATGGACAAGAGACCGGCATTTCCACTCGGAGGCAGATTTAATTTCCTTAAACAATTTAACTAAGTGAACTCCATCGAATATGGCCGAATTAGTGTCGCTCGAGTCTCCGTCAAGCCTCTTCTCTCTCGTTCTCCTGCTTTGTTCTCTCAACCCACGTCTTTCCGCAAGATGGTATGCCGGCTCCTCTCATGGGCGTGCCAGGGAAGCTCCCACATGGGCCCCACCATCTCGGAAAAGAGCGTCCCGATGTCTGGACCAATCAAAACAACTTCTCCAAACAATGCCTGCCGTCCTGCGTCAGAGTCCTGTTATCAACAGAACTAGAAAAGTAAAATAGTCAGATGTATAAAACCCTTCCCATGCTTGGAAAATAAATCAAGATTGGAATAGAATCAATTGTCATTGTGACATGTGAAATGCACTAAAACATTTGTCTCTGGTACCCTGGATAAAAAATACTGTGATAAGATCAAATATACTGCCCTTTTGTTTATCATCTATACCACTGGTAGCACAGTGGTTAGGATCAGGCGCTCTCAGGGACCTCACCCAAGTTCGATTCCCAATGCAATGACACAAAGTTCGGAATGAGAAAAAGCGAAATAACATTCTGAACTGATTTTTTTAATAAAAATATAGGGGTGCACATTATACAAAAATAAATAATAGTAATTGCTACTTGTGGGGTGCATATGATTACATCAAATTGTAAATATATATCCAAGGAAAGGAAAAAAATGACATTTTGACATGGCTCAAGCGGGTCTAGTGGAGTAGCGGATGGATGCAGAGGCGGGGGTAGACGGTAATGGCATATTGAAAATGGAACTATTTAAGATATTTTGTCTCTTTATCTCCTTATTCTCAGTAATTGTCCTGATCGTTGATTGGTTGCGTCCCTATTCCTCAGCAAGTGTAACAATGGATGTATTTCTTTATTTCCCAAGGCTTTCTTTTTGCGTTATCTTCTTCTTCCTTTTTCCTTCAACATTTCCCTCCCTTTATCTCCTTTTTATCTTTATTAATAGTCCCGATCGTTGATTGGTTATGGCCATGCAACCTAGGCAGGGTAGCCATTCGTGTGCCTTCTTCGTATTTCTTGATAGCGGCAAGCTTCGTTTCCATGGTTGTCATGTTTTTGCTTCTTAGTTTCGGGACTCATAGCTAATAAATACAGTACAAAAATACAATATCATTTTTTAAAAATCAAACAAGATTCTGAATTGAATTAAGGGAGATTAATCGTGGGAAGTAGTTCAGCTCATAGCAAATGGGTATTTTCGTGACAGTTATTCAGGCCAATAGCAGATGATCATTTAATATAAAGTGGACCAATAGCAGACCGGAATCTTCAAAAAATAACTCCTATGCGTGAGCGCCTGAAAATTTTAATATTATGTGGTTTTTGAGCTTGGAGAGTAAGTGTCGTAAGGCGGGGTCGCCTTATCCCGGGGTCTACTGTATTATCAAAGAAACTATGGCTTTAATTCTTTATGCAGATGTTGTTGATGGAGGACAACGGAGACAAGCCGGACCAGTTAAACGAACGGGACCCCGAAGGACTTCACGTCATCGTGGAGAGCAGCCACATTTTGGAGGCCTCACATGTCCGAGAGGTCAGTGAAGGCATCGCGGGCATTGAGACACTCACAGTAATGGATTGTTTACCACTAGGGTCTGTTTTCAAACTCACTTTTAAGATAGCAAATATTCATTTGATTCCAAATATTTTTTACCAAGGCTTCATAGAAGTTTAATTCTCAGGGAGGGGGATTTTGGGATTCTGTGACACGGATGTCGGCTAGTTAACCGGGTAAAAAATTAGCCTCCAAGAATGCGTTTGTGTTTACAGTTTTTAGTTACTGTTTGTTTAAGAAGGCCATTGAATGTGTTTTGTTTTACTAGTGAAATGAGCGCAAATGCTTTTCAACCTCTTTTTTGTGCGTGTATCCTTTTTTCTCTAGTTTTACAGGAAAAATAATACTAAGATGGCCGCAATTATTTTAAAAATAAAATTTTAAAAAAATATATAGTGAAAATCTTGCCCAATTGGCAGTCAATTGTAAGTAAAATATTTTCTTTTTCTATTAAAATGAGAAAATATTTCCTATTTTGATATGATCTATTTGCCAACAGGACAAATAATTTACTGAGTATTATATTGTAAAAATATAATACTTGTATAATAATCATAGTAAGCAAAATGATCCGTTATACAACAGATTTTTTTTTTTAATTTTAAGTCTTATTTTTTATTTTATTTCTATCGTATTTTTTTCTGATTAAGAAGTGTATAAAAATAAATATACAATCTGCCATCTTCCTCCATATTTTTCAATTTTTTTTTTCCACAATGGGATTATAGTTGTATAATTTTCCCAATTTAATAGACAAATAAAGAGGAAAATAACAAAACAATAATTTTGAATTAGGCACAATTTAGGTACAATTTTTCTTATTTTATTGAAAAGGGAACTTCTTTAAAGAGAAATCTGCCCTCATATCACATTTTTTAAGTTCATTATTGGATAATCGCAAGTGCCGTTTCCATGGTTATCAAGTTTTTGCTTCTCCCTTTAGCATCACTGCCAGTCTTGCTTCCTATAGCAAATAAATGTGGAATGAAATACAGTATTTTTTCGAAGCACACAAGATTAAATCTGCCGTCTTCCTCCATATTTTCAATTTTTTTCCACAATGGGATAATAATTGTATAATTTTCCCGATTTATTTTCCCTATTTAATGGACAAATAAATTTTAATATTATAAATAGTAAAATAAAAAAATAATTATATTAAATTAGGCACATTTTAGGTATAAATGTTCTTATTTTATGGAAAATGGAACTTCTTTAAAAAGAAATCTGCCCTCGTATCACATTTTTAAATTTCATTATTGGATAATCGCAAACGCCATTTCCATGGTTATCATGTTTTTGCTTCTCCCTTTAGCATCACTGTAAGTGGTGCTTCCTATAGCGAATAAACGTGGAATAAAATACAGTATTTTTTTCAAATTAACTCAAAGTCTATAAGAAGCACACAAGATTAAATTTGCTATTTTCCTCCACATTTTCAATTGTTTTTCCACAATGGGATTATAATTGTATCATTTTCCCGATTTATTTTCCCTGTTTAATGGACAAACACATTTTAATATTATAAATAGTAAAAAAATAAACATTTTATATTAATTTAGGCACATTTTAGGTATAAATGTTCTTATTTTCTTGAAAATGGAACTTCTTTAAAGAGAAATCTGCCCTCATATCATATTTTTTAATTTCATAATTGGATAATTGCAAGCGCTGTTTCCATGGTTATCATGTTTTTGCTTCTCCCTTTAGCATCACTGCCAGACTTGAATGAATGAATGAATGAATGAAAACTTTATTTCGAACATAAAAATAAAAACAGGACAAAAACAATGAATCAACAACGAAATAATGTCACACATGTTCGAAAAGGGATAGTCAGAAGCAGATGCTTATTTTTCCTACCCCTTTATCTTCCCTATAAAACACATTTTATATATAGCTCCTCTTATGTCCAATACAACAAAATCTCATGGATATACTTATTAAATAGGTCAGATATCAATAATTATAATAGTTACAATAATCACATACTTTATACACTAATCTTCGCAATACCCATCCCTCAACGTCATAATGCGCATAATGTCACTGCGGCACCAGTGATAATATCAATAAAAATAAACACAATACTTATAACAGTTCTGATGTGATAATAGAACAATAACAACAAGTTAGCCATAGTTTGAAGTGCAGTATTTCCAGTCTCCCTCATATCCCATTTTCTTCATCTCTGTATTTCGCCAGTAATGCTTTTTTATATTTAAATTTGAACACATGTATATTTGGACATTGTTTGATTTCATTTTGCAAATTATTCCAAAGTCTGACTCCACACACAGACACACACATACTTCTCCTGGTGGTTCTCACCTTTGGGATTTTGAATTCACCACAGCCCCTCAAGTTATAATTTCCCTCTTTCCGAGTGAATAATCTTTGTATGTTTTCTGGCACTATGTTTTTGTTGACCTTAAATAACAGTTGTGAAGTGAAAAATTTTATTAAATCATCCAATTTCAATAAATTGGACTGCATGAATAAAATATTGGTATGATCCCGATATCCTACCCTGTGTATGGTTCTTATTGCACGTTTTTGAAGGATAAAAAGGGGCTGTAGTGAACTTTTGTAATTATTGCCCCAGACTTCTGCACCATAGGTTAAATATGGCAGAACTAGAGAACAATATAATAAATACAATGCATTATAATGTAAAAGAACTTTGGTTTTATTAATTATTGAAATGCTTTTAGATACCTTTGTTTGTATGTGTCTGATGTGTGTTTTCCAACTTAATTTATTGTCTATTATGACCCCTAAAAACTTAATTTCTGATACAATGTCTATCGTGACACCATCCATTTTTACTTCTAAATCTTGATTTGCCTTACGATTACCAAAGAATATTACTTTGGTTTTATTTAAATTTAAAGATAATTTATTTATATCCATCCATACTTTTAGGTTAATTAGTTCACGATTAATACAGGTTACCAAATCCATATAGTTATCATTTGAATAGAAAATGTTAGTGTCGTCTGCAAATACTACTATTTTCAATAGTTTTGAAACATTAAAAATATCGTTAATATATAAATTAAATAGCTTTGGTCCCAGGATAGAACCCTGTGGTACTCCACAACAGATGTCCAAATATTCAGATGAAAACTCTTCCATTTTTACATATTGCTTCCTCCCCGTCAAATAACTTTGAATCCATTTCAAAGCCACTCCCCTGATGCCATATCTTTCCAGTTTTTTTAATAGTATATTATGATTAATGGTATCAAATGCTTTTTTTAAGTCAATAAATACCCCGACTGCGTATCTCTTCTTTTCTATACTGTGGGTGATTTCTTCTACTGCATCAATAATTGCCATTGTTGCTGATCTGTTTGCTCTAAAACCATATTGACTTTCATTAATCAATTTATGTTTATCTACAAATTGTTCTAGTCTATTATTGTAAAGTCTCTCTAATATTTTAGAGAACTGAGGAAGCAGAGATACCGGTCTATAGTTTGTAAAAATGTGCTTGTTCCCATTTTTGTATATTGGTATAACTTGCTATTTTCATTTGATTTGGAAATGTGCCTGTTAGAAATGATAGATTACAGATGTAGGTCAATGGTTTCACAATGCTGTTTATAATTTGCTTAATTAGTACCATATCGATGTCAAAACAATCCATAGACGTTTTGTTTTTACAGTTGTTAACCACGTCTAAGATTTCTGATTCCGTAACCCCGGATAAAAACATGGTCTTGGAGTTCATTTTTATCAGTGACTCAAATTGTTTACCACTGCACTCTGGGATATTTGCAGCGAGCTCTGGTCCAACATTTACAAAATAACTATTAAAATTCTCCACAACTTGATTTAAATTATAATTTTCACTGTTCTTATCAATAAAATAGTTTGGATATGCATTGCTTACATTCTTTCCTTTTATTATACTATTTAATATATCCCAAATACCTTTGATATTACTTTTGTTATGATGTAATAAATTGGTATAGTATAATTTCTTGCTTGCTCTTAATATTCCTGTCAATTTGTTTTTATACGTTTTATACCGGGTTTCGGCTTCCTTAGTTCTTAGTTTAATAAATTTTCTATATAAGTAGTTTTTTTTCTTACAAGCATTATGTAAACCCTTAGTTATCCATGGATGGTTTACAGATTTATTCTTAATATTAATTTGTCTCATTGGGCAATTTTTGTTGTACTTGTTGGTGAATATTTCCAAAAATATGTCAAACGCACAATCCACATCATCTGTACCATATATATCATTCCAGTTTTGTTTAACTAAGTCATCATACAGTGATGTAATAGTCGCTTCAGTTCTAACTCGTTTGTAAACATAATCCTTAATTGATTCTTGTCTAGTAACCTTTTCATCATACACTGTAAATACTGGTAGGTGATCAGAAATATCACAAACCATTAACCCGCTGACGTTTGTAAATTCCATATTATTTGTAAATATATTGTCAATGAGTGTTGCACTGTGTGAAGTGAATCTACTAGGCCTTAATATAGTTGGGTACAAACTCATACTGTACATCATATTAATATAGTCATCAATGTTTTTATGTTTGTTTGGATTCATTAGATCGATGTTGAAATCTCCACAAATGAATAGTGTTTTGGCGCTTATTGTTGAATATGTTTTTTCAGCCCAGTTTGTGAAGGTTTCCAGATTTGAGCCCGGTGTTCTATACACACAACTGACTATAATATTTTTCCTTTTTTCATTTATAATTTCTATTGTAATACATTCAAGTAAATCGTCAATGACAAATGACATGTTTTGTAATATTTTCGATTTTAATCTTTTGTGCACATATATAGCTACTCCACCTCCTATTTTGTTTGTTCTATTTACATAGTTCAGATTGTAGTTGTTTAATTCAAAATTTACACCCCTTCCCTCACTGAACCACGTTTCAGAAACTGCAATAACACTAAACGGGTTCTCAAATTGTTGTAAGTATTCAGTGATGTCATCAAAATTTGTGTACATACTTCTACTGTTAAAGTGTATTATTGAGAATTTGTCTTCAGATTTAACAAAGGTATTGTATTCATTTCCAGTATAATATTTGCAATTGTCTGAGCTAGCTGATATGAATTTGTGGTCAGGATCGAAGTCATCTAATCTTGAATTATTGGAGTCAGTGTGATTAACAATGCTCAGTTCCGGTAAATCATGGCCTAATATATTATGATGGATTTTTTTATTGTGATCTGTAATAAAGGTGTCCATATTGTCAGTCCAGGATGCCATTGTTACTCTTCAGGCAAATCTGTCCAGCTCCTGCAATTCTCGAACCCATAATATTTTTGCTTGTTCCGGGGTGCCGTTTAACTTTATATATACTCTGCAGTTTGAAGTCCATGTTCCTTGTATTTTGTTCGTTTTCCTCAAAAATCGAGCCTGTCTTGCAATGTCAGAGTTTTTTTTGCTTAAGTGTTCATTTAAATAAACATTAGTCCCTTTTAGTTTTTTTCCTTGCTTAAGGATTTCATGTTTCCGTTTTCTGTTAACAAACCTTACGATGGTCGCTTTGGGTCGGTTGTCACCTCTTGTTAATTGGTGGCATGCTTCTATGTCCTCAGCATTGATGGATATGCCTTTTTTACTCATAAAAGCAATGACCTGTTGCTCAGCAGAATCCTCATCAGCATCTGTTCCAATATTTGTATTTGCCACAGCCTTGGCATAGGTCCGAGGTTTGATGTCCAGACCGGTGATAATGATGTCATTTATCCTGGTATACTGTTCCAGATCTGCTACGCGCCCTTCTAGTGCAATAATCCTCTTTTCTTTCTCAATGTTTTCGTTTTTAAGGTCTTTGATTTCAGCCATTAAACTCAAAATTGTGTCTTGTTGTCTGGTGACGATATCCATTTTATCCATTAAAAAGCCGAGTGACTTTTTAATTTCCTCGAGTTCCTTATCTCTGCTCGGCATCTTGAAGACTTCACGTTACTCTTACGGCACCGTCCGCTGATCGCATCACCCGATCGCCCGCTGAGTCTCAAGTTATTATTTTCGCCGGACTTAGTTTCCCCGACTGTTGGTCGCTATACAAGTAGCGCCGCCATGTTAGCCAGCGTCAACAATGGCCGATGTCGGAAAGCAGGCGGATCGGCCTCCTCTGTCTATCCGCCGAATCAACGTCAACGTCGACTCCGTGCTTTAGGTTCTTTTCAAAAACCCACAGACGCCAAAATCGTGTCATTCAAGTGGCCATAGCAGATTAGCTTCACTCATTAGCTTCACTCGCGGTTGCTTCCTATAGTGAATAAAAGTGGAATAAAATACAGTATTTTTTTCGAATTCATGGTAAATTGTGAGTGTAGTGCGTAAAATGCTTCTAAGAGGGGCCAAAAATAAATCTTATTCCACGCTGTAGTTAAAATGTCTTAAGGCGGGGTCGCCATATCCCGGGGGGTTATGGTACTTGAATGTGGTGTCTGTAACTTCCAAATATTCTACTTCCTGATGCCATCTTTTTGCTGAAATTACCATTGCAGCCTCTATCAAGCTGCTTGTTCTGCTTGTGCAAGTACGTGGTTCTCGTAGATGCACTAGAATAAACTCTTCTTTTTCATCTTTTTGGGGGTTTTGGTTGGCATTTGGACTGTATTTGAGCAGTCCTTTTCTTACTTTCACCATTTTCATGCTAGAAAAAAGGAAAACTACGCCCATGCTCCCCTCCATTGCCCCCTCGCCTCTACACCGAGGGTAGGAGTGAGATAAAAGCAGATAGGCGCGGTCTAGAAAAAAAAAATATAAAGTCTCTTTGAACTCAGTTGGGAATTGTTAACGCATACTTAATAGGGAAAGTCTCATCTCATTATCTGCAACCGCTTATCCTCAGTAGGGTCGCGGGGGTGCTGGAGCCCATCCCTGCAATCATCGGGCAGTGGGCAGGGGACACCCTGAACTGGTTGCCAGCCAATCGCAGGGCACACGGGGACAGACAACTCACTAGCTCATTCGCACCTAGGGACAATTTGGACCGGCCAATTCACCTGAAATTTTAAGGACACCTCAACTATGTACCTCGCCTTTAAATGAACACAATTTCTAACAATGGGGCAGGATTTTTGGGACAGGTAGTGTGGACTGTCCTTACTCTCAGGATTTGTGAAATCCTTGAAAATTGTTGATTTTTAATATTGTGTTTTCAAGGATTAAAAAGTAATTACATTTTGGGTGACCCGCTTGTTAATCCTTGACATTGTTGCCATGTTTCTCAAGAACTCTGCTTAAAAATGACGCCGACACTGCTCCGCCATTGCATTTCTTCTTTTCTTGTGATTAACGGAAGCTGGCATTAGTTTGTACGGCATTGTTCTATGAAGCGTCAAAGCGCTCTACTGGACAGGTGCATGCTACACTATAACAGGGTACTATAAAATGTGTATTAGTGCAAGGATTATGCCTCAATTATGGACATTTATTATGCGCCATGCAAAATGTGGAGGTGGTAAGTTGTAATGGGAAAAAATTCCTGCAACTGAAAATTTAAGCTACATATTACTGACGAGAGATTTTCCTCAAAAAGAAATATATTCATAATTAACTTGTGATCTAAAAATGATATGCCTTAAATGCAAGGTTAAAATATGTAAATTGAGATATATTTCGGGGGTGTCCAAAATACATGTTACACACTGGATTTCGTCTTTTAATGGTACTGGAATAAAATGGAAATTGGGCTTTGTAAGTGCTTGATTTTGGTCATTAAAAAGGTGTACGAACCCTGTATTTTTCACTTTCCAAATCGAAATTAGATAACCTGCTCAGGACCAGTTCGTCATTTCCCATTTTCTTTCCGATCTCTTCACCTCAGCTGTGCAAGGAGCTGCCCCCGAGGACGGTAGGCCACGACTGGCAGCTAGCATATAGCACGTCGCGCCACGGCGCTAGCTTAAAGTCGCTCTACCGCAAAGTCAGCCACGCCGACTCGCCCGCCCTGGTCATCATTAAAGACGCCGTGGACGAGGTGAGATCGCTCTCTGCTCGCCCAAGCCCCGTGGCCCTGATGTCGTTTCCGGTTGTTTTTTTTTTTTTTTTTTTTTTTTTTGCAGGTTTTCGGGGCTTTCCTCTCACACCCGCTCAGGGTCAGCGAGGCCTTCTACGGCACGGGAGAAACGTTTCTTTTCATGTTGCATCCTCGCTTCAAGGTTATTTGAGCTTTTATGCAATTTGAGAGGTCATGCATGGCCGCTATTGGTGTGTGAGCGTGTGTGTGAATGGGTAAGTGTGAAGCACATTGTAAAGCGCTTTGGGAGGTCTTCGTTGACTTGAAAAGCGTTATATAAATGCAAAACATTTACCATTTGCCAACTGAATCTTACTCTTTGTTTTGGCAGTGCTTCAAATGGACTGGAGAGAATTCCTTTTTTATTAAAGGGGACTTGGACTCCTTCGCTATCGGCGGAGGAAGGTAATGGTTTTTGGGGATGAATGCGCTATACTGTTGGACTCCAAAAACAACACAAAGAGCTTTGCGAAAAATTTGAACTCAAAACGTATAAAATTAAAAATCCGAACCATTTTTTGCTTTCCTTTTTGAATAATTTTGCATTCATTTATTTTCATATTTTATTAATGATAATATAAAATGTAATATTTTGAGTTAATTTAATTTACTTTGATTTTAGATTTTTTTTTTTTTTCAGAAAATTAAAACATAATAATATTAATTCTGATAAAAATTTGAATGTAAAATTGAAATTTGATTTTTCATTTTTTTACTGGTGTTCGAAACGTTTTCAAGTATTGTTTTTGGTAAAATTGAAGTAGTGATAATTTGCTCATTGTAAAAATTTATTATTCAAAAAAAATTGTAAATAGGAAAGAAAAATAATAAGTATGATGAGAAAAAGTAAATTCTGATGTAAAGTAAGTAGTAAATGGCAGATCATTTAGCTCATTTCAAGTATTTTTTTTTCCCTCATCTTAAAATTTGAATATTTTAATTAAAATTATTTAAATACATTGAAATGTGATTTTCATTGTAGGATATTTTTTTTTTTACCCAAAAAGTTGAAAATGGTATTGGTATAGTTTAAATAGGCTCAAAGAGATTAATCCCTAAGAAAAATAGTAAAGCTATCTAAATAACAGAACAGGATTTTCAATATGGCCACCACCTAAGCGAGTTATTTGCTGCCATTTTATGAGGTCTAGATGTAAAAAAATAAAAATAAAATATATATATACTGTAATCCTTGTTACGTTGCAATTTACTTTTCACAGTTTTGCTACTTTGTGGATTTTCATCGTTTATTGTGCTCTGCATTCTGATTGGTCCTCGCCGTTTCCCCAGCGACATCGAAATTCGTCACATTCAGAGCACTTGGCAGAAATCGTACCACGTCATAACCCGCCACGTGCTTTTGCAATGTTATGTTTTAATTAAACAGTCAGATCTCCCCGGCTGCGGCCCCGTGTCAACACGAAGGCCTTGCGTCGCGGACAGGAGCGCACAGTATGTCCAGAGTTGCTGTTGACACCCGGCGACTCTGGACGTACTGTGCCCTCCTGTCCGGTGACGCAACACCTCTGTGTGCTTGGCCCTTCCCATGGGTCTTCACGGCCGCCTCGTGCTGCCGAACAGGAGCGCAACACGCGTCCAGAGTGCCCGGGTGCCGACGTCCGGCGACTCTGGACACGCGAATGCGTCCGAATTAATTTCCCTCTCCCTCTGTCCCACAGCGGCCATTTTGGTCTGTGGGTGGACGAGAGTCTGTACGTGGGTCGCAGCAGCCCCTGCCTCACTTTCAACAACTGCTGCCTGTCCGAAACGGACGACTTCCGAATCATGGAGCTGGAGGTGTGGACCTTCACCTGAGACCTCCCCGATCAGCTTTCAGATTTTTTTTTCCCGCACAAATCGGGAGAAGCGGGGATTTCGGAGCGCTGGACGTTTCCAAGGAGGACTCATTACATGCACTGAAGAGAATTTGCTCCGTGTTGGGATCAGTCGAGTATCTCGAGTATCTAGAGCAGGGGTGTCAAACTCATTTTAAGTCTGGGGCCACACGATCGAACAAACATTCTCTCGGGGGCTGGACTAGATTAGAGAGAAAAAAAGAGCGAGAGAGAGGGAAAGGGAAAGAGAAAGTGAAAGAGAGGGGAAAGCGAGAGCGAAAGAGAGGGGAAATCGAGACACAGCAAGAGAGAGAGAGGGAGAGAGAGAGAGGAAAGCGAGAGTGAGAGAGAGAGAGAAAAGGGGAAAGCGAGAAAGAGCGAGAAAGCGAAAAGGAAGCGAGAGAGACCGAAAAAGAAACGAGAGAGAGAAAGCAAAAAGCGAGAAAGGCCAAAAAGCCAGAGAGTGAGAGGAAAGGGCAAAAGAGGGGAAAGCGAGAGAGCGAGAGAGAGAGAGAAAGTGAAAAGGAAGCGAGAGAAAGAGAAAGCAAAAAGCGAGAGAGAAGCAAGAGAGGGACCAAAAAGCAAGAGAGAAAGAGAGCATAAAGCCAAAGATCAAAAAGCGAGAGAGAGTGAAAAACAAGAGCTAGAGAAAGAGAGAGACAGGGAAAAGCTAGCTAGCTAGCGCGAGAGAGAGAGAGAAAGAGAAACAGAGAGAAAAGCAAGAGCAAGAACGAGAGAGAGAGAGAGAGAGAGTGTGTAAAATTAAAGTACAGCATTTGTGAGAGGCACCTGGCTTTGGCAACATCAAGTAGACTCCTTCAACCCGCAGCTCGTTTTTTTCTTGCGCTTCCCTCAGCTTTGTCTCGCGGGCCGGATTCAATCTCTTACCGGGCCTGATCCGGCCCACGTGCCGCCGTTTGACACCCCTGATCTAGAGTATTATGTATGCAAAATTGCCACGCTCCCTACCTGGCAGGATGTCCTCATGAATCACTGTCATAGACTGCATCAATAAAAATATCATCCTAAAATAAGCTCGTTTTGAAGCCCCAAAGTGTCATATTTGACCACTAGATGGCACTGTGGTCCGGTGCCACAGAGCACAACAAGGATGCCGGACAAACCTGGCGGCGACCTGAGCGTGTATGTTACCATGTAAAAGAAATGCCAGTTTCTCGACCTGATTTATTTATTTATTTTTAAATAAGCATTCGTATGATATAGTTCATGTCTTTTTGCCTAATCCATTTTTTGGAATTTTATTTTTTCTTACTGAATTCATTTTTTGGGACTATTACAAGGCAGGACATTTTACACACTGTCCCTTTTCTAAATAGAGCATTTTATTTCATTTTAATCTATTTTTCATGGAATATAAAAATTGGGAAAATTATTTGATAATGGGGCAAATGATTAACAATATTTGCAGCGTATTTTGCACGTGGAATTAGAAAATATACTTTAAATAAACATTTTAAAATTCATTATTTGTTGCTTTGTTTTTTCAATCTGATATCGATTATTTTTTTTTTTCTGTTTTAAAAAAAGTGTTTTTGGGTATATTTGTTTCTAAATATTTTATAAATATTCCTGCAGGAGAAATTAGACAAACAGAAAAAAATAAAAAATACTTTTTTTAAACATTTTTAGGGTCTGTTTTACAGATGTTTTTTTTTAATGTTTCTTTTTTTTTCTGGCAAATTTTTTTAATAAACATAAAACCATATTTCAATTTTTTTGTCGTTAAATGAATAAAAAATTACATAAATCATTAAAGATACTTGAAAAAAATCACTATTTTCTTTATGAATTCTTATGGTGTCCTATTGATTTTGAAATATCTATTTTTTTTTTAAATATTTTATGGGTTTGTAAGGTTTTTCTTTTTTTTCAAAGATTTTGATTAACAAAAAATATATTTCAAAACAGGAAATATAAATATAGATTTCAAAATGTATTTGCATTGGTTTTAGGACGGTTTTATGGTCTGTTTTAATGATATTTTTGTTTTTCGGGATGTATTTTTGATCTTTTTTCTGTTTTGTGGGGATGAATATGATCGTAAAAATATGGAAAATATATATTTTTAAAAACAGTTTTTAGGGATAAAACTGAAATAAATGTTTAATAAAATCGGGGGAGGGGCGTATATTCAATAAAACAGACCATTAAAAAAATTGCCAGAAAAACTAAATGGTAAATGGTCTGCATTTCTATAGCGCTTTTCAAGTCACTGAAGACCTCCCGAAGCACTTTACAATGTGCTTCACACTTACCCATTCACACACACACACTCACATACCGATAGCGGCGTCAGCCATGTAAGGTTATCGGGGGCATTAGGGATTCACTGTCTTGACCAAGGAAACTTCGACATATAACACGGAGGAACCGGAAATCGATCTCTTAGACTGGATTCGATACGCTTCTGGAATATAAGAGAAATCAAGAATTCAACCAACAACTTGATATTGTCCACAAAATTTTATAAACTCAGGTCAGGTATGGGAACACGCGCCTCTAAGGCCCTGTTGGGAATTAAATATCAAAATGTATCGTTTACCAAATTGTTTGAATGAGTTATCGGACTCCATTAACCAAACACAAACTTCATTCTCCTAACAATGCATGCTCGTTTCTTTCTGGGAAAAGATCGACCAGAATAGCCGACATTTATACACGGGGGCAGATTTAATTTCCCAAACAATTTAACAAAGTACTCCATCCAAAACAGCCAAATTTGTGTTGTTGGAGTCACTGGGAAGCCCTCTTCTAAAGTCCTTTATCTCTCTCCTATTGGCTATTTTCTCCCCGCATAATGGCGTGCCGACTCCTCCCATGGGCGTGCCAAGGAATTGTTTTGTGCCCACCGTTCTCACAACACAACGCCTTGTTCTCAAAACGCCTGCCGTCCTCAGTCAAGAGTCCTGTTATCAAAATTCCCTAATCAAAATATTCTGCATTTGGAACAGCGTGACCTGTCATTGAACTAAAGCCCAGTCAGTGAATATCTTGCATTAAACTCAATAAATGTAACTTGTATTCAATCGTATAAAATCCTTTGTAGTCAAATGTGTAAAATCCTTCAACCCGAACCGCCCAGGCAGACGGCCGGCCCACGCCCCAGCCCTCCATGTATCCTCTCAGTTGCGTGATACACGCTACACAATGCACGCAGGCGACCCACTCGCCCGTAACACTGGTGCCCTGTCGGGCACCTGTCAGTTTGACACGTAGTCACCCCATTGGTCCCCGTAGATTTGCCGAAGGGACCTTGTCACCAGGGTTGGGTAGGGTTGCTTTAACTGGATTACTTTCAATTACTTTTGGATGACTCCCATACCAAATGTGCTAATAAAAGACAAAATAAACTAAATATGAATAAAATGATGACTCACAACACGTGGTAAGCTTTCTCTCCTGGCTTTGATCTCTGGCAAAACTAACATAAAATGCGACAGAAACAAAATGAAAATAAATCCAAACAGCTTGCCGACATCATTTTTGCCGTTCCATGTGTTCCGTTACAATTAAATAATACTGCTTAAGGTAACTGTTCTGCCTTTGAGAAACATATAGAGTGGTCTTGGATTGCCCTCTTGTGGTTTAATATGCTAATTGTTTGTTGCTAAAAGGAAACAAAAGCGAAGCGCAGGACTTTGAACTCAGCTCAAATTTCTGTATATATAGAATGTAATGTGATTACTTGAATGATGATTTTTGTTTATGATAATGTTTTGTAATCAGGGTTGGGTAGGGTTGCTTTAACTGTATTACTTTCAATGACTTTTCGATGACTCCAATACCAAATATGCTAATAAAAGACAAAAGAAAATAAATGTGAATAAAATGATGACTCACAACACGTGGTAAGCTTTCTCTCCTGGCTTTGATATCTTTGATCTCCGACAAAACGAACATAAAATGCGACAGAAACAAAATGAAAATAAATCCGTTCCATGTATTCCGTTACTCCCCAAGCCTGCAAAAAATTGACTCATTTTATTCCTATTTAGTTTCTTTTGTCTTTTATTCGCATATTTGGTATTGGAGTCATCCAAAAGTCATTGAAAGTAATCAAGTTAAAGTAACCCTGCTGGTCACAAAGGAGTCCAGTTTACGCCCCAGGCCCTTGGTGAGAGACCGGGCTTCACAAGAGAAAAGTAAGGTCGATAACACCGAGGACCTTATAAACTCATTTATGAGAACTAGAACTAGCTAGAGCTCTTGTTGGTGATAGGAATGAGTGGAGAGGTGTTGTAATAGGATAGTGGGATGTTTAGACATGTTCTAAGGCACAGGTGTCAAACAGGCGGCCCGCGGGCCGGATCAGGCCCGCTAAGGGATTGAATCCGGCCCGCGAGACAACAATCAGAGAAGCGCAAGGGAAAAACAAGTTACAGGTTGAAATATGTCAACTTGATGTTGCCAAAGCCAGGTGCCTCTCGCAAAGACACTGTACTTGTATTTATTTATCTCTCTCTTTCTCTCTCTCTCTCTCATTCTCTCTTTCTCTCTCTTTTCCACCCCTTTTCTCCCACTCTGTATCCCTTTTTCTTTTCCTTTGTTGCTCTTTGCCTCTTTTTCTCTCTGTGTCTTTTAATCTCTTTTGCTCTAACTTCCTTTTTTCCTTTTCTCTCTTTTGTCTTTCTCCCTACCCTTCGCCCTTTTTTTCTCTTTTCTCTACTTCTGTCTATTTCTCTATTTTATCTATTTTCTCTTTCTTTCTTCCTCTCCCTTTCTTTTCCCCCTCTCTCACGTTTTTTTATCATTTGTATCTCACGCTCTCTTCCTCTCTCTCTTTTTCTTTCTTTGTCCCACCCTCTCTTTTTCCCTCTATCTTTATCTCTCTTTTTCTTTAATCTACTAGTCCGGCCCCCGACAGAATGTTTGTTCTATCGTGTGGCCCCCGGGTTAAAATGAGTTTGACACCCCTGTTCGAAGGGATGGGCAGGGCACTTGTATGATGCGGCAGGGGTAAACCAGTGAAAGCTGTCGGGCCCTGCTGTTGAGAGTGTGTTGTGTCACCTTGATCCGAGTGACATGGCCGTTTTTTGTGTCCCGTTTCATCTGGAGGGACGAAAGCATAACCAACTTCGGTGCCGAGGTGCCTAATTTGTTTGGGTTTTGGGCATTTGGGTTGGCCATGGTCCAAAAGGGTTTGTGTGTGTTTTTTTGCTATTTTTTTCCCTTTTTATTTTCTTTGTTATTGTATGTGTTTGTCTTGCTGTCGGTCACCCCTCTTGAGGGATATGACCAGGGTAGATAGATAGATGGATAGAAAACTTGAAAAATAGTCCCAAAATAAGGCAAAATCACTTTTATTGCAGAACCAATACACTGGACCATAAATATAACAATTCTTTGGTGTAAAACATCTTTAAGACGGATTAAATATCGAAAAAAATCAATACATACAATACCCAACCTCTTTTTTTGTACAAATTTTCAAAATATTCTACCTGTTTCTCTAAATCAGCTCCCGAATACATGCTTAATATTCTGAGGACGGAGCGCGGCAGAGCAGTGATTAGTTATAGGATCAAACCTTCCTGTTGTCATGATTACTAATGGACGCTGGTTGGCTGCTTACCTCTTTTTAAACCCCCATCTTCCTGTCACCCGTTGTCGGTCCGTCTGCGAACCTCAGCCCACGCTAGGCAAGCCCTTTCGACCCTGACTTTATCTTGTTCTGATTCCCGGCACCGACTCCTTTTCTGAACTCGATTACGTTTTTGCTCCACCGTCCCGGCCATCGACCTGTTTTTTTCCTCGGTCACAGCTTTCGCTCGCCACGGAAGTGCTACTTCCGCGTTCCAAGCGATCGTGGTTGCAAGCCTTTTTCTCCCTCTAAATAAAGCTGAGAAACACGAACACAAGTGGGTCCTGCATACCTGTCAACCTGTACGTTTTTGCCGTACAAAGTACGTTTATAATGCATTTTAAGACGTGTACGAAGTACAACAAAATCCGTACGGAAAAACGCAAATTTGTCAATT
Source organism: Urocampus carinirostris (assembly GCF_059441175.1). NCBI lineage: Eukaryota > Metazoa > Chordata > Actinopteri > Syngnathiformes > Syngnathidae > Urocampus > Urocampus carinirostris. The sequence goes on along the minus strand of NC_142363.1, from coordinate 28,680,684 downwards.
ATGGGTACTATCCGGTAAACACCGACTATCACGAAACGACAAATCAATCAAGTCTAACGAGTTCGCCGCAGTAGCCTCTATCTCGGTGCTACTGTGTGCATGCGTCTGCCGCCTGGGGATTTCCCATCATGCATCATTCCGAAAAAAAAATATGGTGTAAGATTATTTTGTAAGGGAAAATACGACAGTTTGTACGGAGCCGTGGAGGTTGACAGGTATGGTCCTGTCCAGGGTTGGGTAGGGTTACTTTAACTTGATTACTTTCAATGACTTTTGGATTACTCCAATACCAAATATGCTAATAAAAGACAAAAGAAACTAAATAGGAATCAAATGACTCAATTTTGTGCAGGCTTGGGGAGTAACGGAACAGCAAAAATGATGTTGGCAAGCTGTTTGGATTTATTTTCATTTTGTTTCTGTCGCATTTTGTGTATGTTTTGCCGGAGATCAAAGAGCTCAAAGCCAGGAGAGAAAGCTTACCACGTGTTGTGAGTCATCATTTTATTCATATTTAGTTTCTTTTGTCTTATATTAGCATATTTGGTATTGGAGTAATCCAAAAGTAATTCAAAGTAATCCAGTTAAAGTAACTACCCAACCCTGGTCTTGTCTCTGTTTCTGGTCTCTGACACCTGTGTGGAGTTTGCATGTTCTCCCCATGCTTGTATGGGTTTCCTCCGGGCCACATTCCTAAAACATGCATGTCTGGTTAATTGGCTGGTCCAAATTGTCCCTAGGGTGTGAATGAACGAGTGAGTTGTCTGTCTCTGTGTCCCCTGCCCACTGCCCGAAGATAACTGGGATGGACTCCAGCTCCCCCGCGACCCTACTGAGGATAAGCAATGCAGATAATGGATGGATGGATATTCTGAGGACTTGCTTTTCGAGTCAGGAACGTTTCATCAGCGACGACCATCAGGTCCTTCCCCGCCCCAGAGGAGCTTTAAGGCAGCACCGTCAAAAACTGCTGAATAGCGCCCTGATCCAAAAAACACCCCATTTTGGGCCAAGAGTGGTCTGATCCACAACTTGGGTTCTTTGACACCAGAAATGGAATATGAGAAGATCACTAAAACTGGAAAAAGTCGTTGGACGGTCTTCTAAAGCCGACCCAAATCTCTTAACTGGATGAGTTGAAGGTCCAGTTGACATTTTGAATTATAAAGACCTCATAGTAGAACATTAATAACACCCAACCTGTGGAGAAACCTTCTCACTCCCCTGTTCCTCAGGAAGAATTCCACCATCCACCAATACAGGTTCTACTGATACCGCTTAGCCCTCTCCAAACCCTCCTTCAGGAACCTGATATAAGTGGACGAAGAGGGGTCTTCAAAACCGCCGGAGAACCCGTAAGGGGTTTCTTCCTTCTTCTCGCCGTCTTCAGGCTTCATGGCGGTCTGGTCCAGGAAGGAGTTTGCGTTGATGTGATGGACCTAAAGATGAGAGTAGTTTAGTCGCAGGTGTACGTGCCTCGTTCTTACTCGCTTCTACGATTATTTACGATGGTTCCGTTGGGCAAGGCGAGCATCATCTCCACAGGGAAGTTGTAGTTGTCCAGGTGAAGGCGGGCCTTTTCGCTCAGGGCGGGGTTTTGCTCTTCAGCCTGGAGCCGAGGTATACGATTGGTCAGATTAAGGTCGGATTCAATTATCAGTACTTTTTTATTTCATTTATCAAGTTGAGTTCCATTCTCAGGAGAGGTGAGTCATCTTATGAATGCATGACACCGAGCTAAACCACCAAAAGTGGACGGTGACCGCAGAGGACGTGTGATTGAAGCTTTAATTTCCGTCTCCGGATGGTGAAAACCGCATCGGTACAATACAATACATTGGGACAATGCCGATCTAGTTGTTTATATATCAGACAACCCCTTTTGATAACTTCGGGGATTGCCTAGTTTATTCCTCTATATTGGGGGTGTCAAACAGGCGGACTGCGAGCCAGATCAGGCCCACTAAGGGATTGAAACCGGCCCGCGAGACAACGCTCAGAGAAGCGCAAGAAAAAAATGAGCTGCAGGTTAAAATGTCCACTTGATGTTGGCAAAGCCAGGTGCCTCTCATGAAGAAGCTGCCCTTGTATTTCTTTCTCTTTTCCTCCTGTTTTCTGTCACTCTGTGTCTCTCTCTTTCCTCCCTTTTCTCTCACTCTTTCTCTCCACTCTATCTCTCTTTTTCTCTTTCTTTGTTCTTCCTTGTCTCTTTCTCTCTGTGTGTCTTTTTACCTTAATTTGCTCTCTCTTCCTCTTTCCTTTTCTCTCCCCATTCTTTCTCTCCCTTGCTTTCCACTTCTCTCTCCTTGTCTTTTCTCTCCTTCTATTTCTCTTTGGATTTCTTTCTCTTTCTTTCCTCCTCTCTCACTATTTCTCTTTTTGTCTCTTTTGTTTCTCACTTCTTATCTCTCTCTCCTTCTCGTTTCTCTCCTTCTATTTCTCTTTGGATTGATTTCTCTTTCTTTCCCCCTCTCTCACTATTTCTCTTTTTATCTCTTGTTTCTCACTTCTCTCTCTGACCTTCTCTTTTCTCTCCTTCTAATTCTCTTTGGATTTCTTTCTCTTTCTTTCCCCCTCTCTCACTATTTCTCTTTTTATCTCTTTTGTTTCTCACTTCTACTCACTCTCCTTTTCCCTTTCTCACTGTCTTAGCCAAACCCTCTCTACTTTTCTCTCCCTCTCTTTTTCTTATTTCTTTCTGTCTTTCTTTCTTTCTCTCTAATCTACTAGTCCGGCCCCCAAGAGATCAAATCATTTCGCTCTACTTTTCAACTTAAAGCTCAAATAAACACAAACTTACATCTGTCTTTCGCCTTGTGTTACATTTTAAAAACAATATCTTATTTATTGAAGAAAAACACACTCTCCGCGGAGCTTCGTTGGCTACTTTAACTGAACCTTGCACTCGTTATTGGTTGATCTACACGATACAGTGACCACTAGTGGTGATATAATACACGCTGTCCCTTTAATGCTTAATCGGCTGCCATTTTAATAGAATCCAATCATGTATTCTCTACTGGTTCTGTGTTTGCCCATGCTCAACTTGTGTAAACTAATTCAACCGGTCACATTTGCAGTGCATTATCGCCATCTACTGTTAAGGAGTGTATTGACCAGTGTTCCCTCTAAGCTGCGCACGTGCGCAATTGCGCACTGCTCGCACATTCTCAGCGCACAAGAAAATCTAGCCAGCGCACAAAAATGAGGGCTCAAAATTACTCATTAAGAAGCGACTTAGGTCAAAGTTACAGTGCATGAAGGTCAAAATACACGGGTTCCCCTGACGTTGTGTCCTAAATGCGGTATTTTGAAGTCGAGTCGAAGGAGAACGAAGTTGAGTAGAGTTAGTAGAGTTTGTCGAGAACCGGCTTCTTCGGCTCGGCTCACTAAAAGGAATCGGCTCTTCTGGGTCCTAAACGGCTCTTCAGGTTGTTTTGGCTACTTAAATCCCAACATGACCAAATATTATGTAAAATTATACACAAAATGACTTAAAGGAAGGGGGGAATAGAACAAAAAAGAAAAAAATACGAAAATGAAAAAGTAGTGAAAAGCTGAGAAAAAAAGAAACAAAAGAAAAAAAAAAGGAAAAATTTAAAAAAAAGCCAGAAAAAAAGAAAAAAAAGAAATGTAGGAAAAAGTAAATAGAGAACAAAAAGAAAAAAGTAACAGCTCGGAAAAAATAAACACAATGAGATTTTTTTAAAAGATTTTTTTAAAAAGTAGAAAAAAAAAACACGGAAAAAAGAAAAAGTTTGTGTTGCATTCAAAAATGTGACTAAGTACAGTTCTGTATCTTGCAACCGACTAAATAAGCCCCCAAAAATGTTAATATTATGCGACAAAATATATCAGGAAATAAAAAGAAATGGATATCTTGTGAAAGAAACGACGTTTGTAGGCCGTACAACCTTTGCAATAGTACATGAGTCAATTCATTCAAAAGAGAAAAATCCTTTTGCATTGCCGGAAACTCAGCAAAATGTAACTTGATGTCAAGTTTTGGACATATTTGATTATGATTTAATTGCCACACTTGGGATTATGGTTGCTCACTGTTGTTTCAAGAGTTGCTCACCGACTTTGTGTGAACGCTCAGACCCGTAAGGAAAATGACAGGGAACATTGGCAATATTGCGCCACCCCACCTTTGGATCAGGATCCACCAGTTGAGAAACACACATTTATATATGTCATTATATTTTGACTCTTTTCATTTGGCAGGCCGGATTGAAAAACCTGATGGTCCGCACGAGGCCCACGGACTGTAGTTTTCCCACCAGCTTCATATTTTCTCACCTTGATATTTTCCAGTTCTTTGACGAGAGACCAGCTGCTCACAAAGCTCTGGTTGAGCAAAGCCAGAACGGGCGAACTTTCCAGGACCGTTTCCCGGAGAGTCCGCCCCGAACCTGCAGAACACATAATCGATTTATGACACTTGCGATTTTTCAGAGCGCTAAAGTCAAGAATACAAAGTTTTGTCCATCTTACGTATAAACTGCAATTACTGTAAATTGCACGCCTTTAGTGGTTTCCATTGAAAGGTTATGGGCAATAAAATCATCTCATCACAATATTGTATAATTATTATTATGAGCTATAATTTTGGGAAAATACATGACATCATGGCCACAGAGTACCGTTTAATTTCCCTTCCTCGTTCATGGGAAGTATTTTTACTCGTTTTCTGTCATAGAAGATTACACAGTAATCCCCCGGGGAAACTCACGATGTCACGGTGTGGAATATGATGTTTTTTTCATTTAAGATGCCTGTCAACATCATATACGATGCTGGTTTGCTATTGCTTTGTGTCACGGCATCATGAAAATGCCTATATGCTGTTTGCTGAACTAATTCCCACGATGTCTTTCCCTTAAATCAGAGGTGTCAAACTGGTTTTAGCTGGGGGCCACAACTGCTATAAAAAAATCTCACGGGGGCCGGACTAGTAAGTTTAAGAGAAAGAGAGAGGGAGAAAAAGAGAGGGATGGAAAGAGAGAGCGATAAACAGACAGGGAGAACAATGGAGACAGAGTAAAAGCGAGAGAAAAAGAGAGAGCAGAATAGAGATATGAATGGAGAAGAAGGGGGAAATGAATATAGAGAGAAAAAGAAAGTGAAAAAAGAGAAAGATAAAAAGAATAAGAAAAGTGAAACGACAGAAAAAAAAACAGTCAGCAGGAGAAAAAGAGACAAAGTGAGGCGAGAGAGAGAGAGAGAGAGAGAGGTCAAAAAAAGGGAACGAAAGAGGGTGAGAAAGAAAGAGAAAAATAGAAAGAAAGAGAATTAGAGAGTAAATTAGAGAGAGAAAATAGAAAGAGAGCAAGCCAGAGAAAAAAGAAAGCTAAAGAGTGAGAGAGAAACAGAGAAAATAGAAAAAAAAAGAGAGAGAGAGTGTGAAAAGGAGAAAGAAAAAGAGGGAGGAATAAATAAAAAAGAAGTGAGTCAGAGAGAAATGGAGAAATACTACCACAATTGTTTTGCAAGTGTTAACTGGCTTTGGTGACATCCGGTGGAAATATTTCAAACTACAGCTCATTTTCCTCTTGCGCTTCTCTCACTGTTGTCTTGCGGGCCTGATTTAAACCATTGGTGGGCCTGATCTGGCCTGCAGGCCACCTGTTTGACACCTGTGCCTTAAATCAGTTCCAAATCTTGAGATTTGTAATGACTTTGCGAGTCGGCAATACAGTACTGTATTTTCTGTATTGTATTTATTCTGTATGGGCCCCAAGACTTGCAGTGATGCTAGAGGGGGAAGCAAAATCATGATAACCATGGAAATGAGGCTTGTGATTATCAAGAAGTACTAAGTTTGTGGCATTTGTACGTATGAAGCACCTCATTTGTCTCAAATATGCTTCTCTGCTAGGGATCAACGTCGTATAAAACGTGAGTCTGCTTTTCGTTTTTGTCATGTTATAGTGAAAATAGAGATATGCACTTTGCTAAATTACCTCCCCTAATGCCTTTCTCTTCATTCAGTTCAAAATCTGGTCTCCTTTCTAAGGACTTTACAATACTGTATTCTAATATACCCTCTTTATTAGCTGTGGGTCCCAAAGCTTACAGTGATGTTAAAGGGAGGCGCAAAAACCTGATAACTATGGAAACAACGCTTGTGATTATCAAGAAGTACGAAGAAAGCCACTTTGTGGCGTTTGCTCGTATGAAGCACCTCATTTGTCTCAAGGGTACCTCTCTATTCGGGATCAACGTCATATTAAACTTAAGTCTGCTTTTGGTTTGCGTCATTTCATCATGAAAATACAGATATGCCGTTTGCTAAAGTACCTCCCATAATGCCTTTCTCTTCATTCAGTTCAAAATCTGGTCTGCTTTCTGAGGACTTTACAATACTGTATTTTCTTTATTGTATTTATTCTGTATGGGCCCCAAGACTTGCAGTGATGCTAGAGGGAGAAGCCAAAACATGATAACAATGGAAAAAAAGCTTGTGAGTATCAAGAAGTACTAAGTTTGGGGCATTTGTATCAAGCACCTCATTTGTCTCAAATATGCTTCTCTGCTAGGGATCAACGTCGTATAAAACGTGAGTCTGCTTTTCGTTTTTGTCATGTTATAGTGAAAATACAGATGTGCAATTTGCTAAATTACCTCCCATAATGCCTTTTACTTCATTCAGTTCAAAATCTTGTCTCCTTTCTAAGGACTTTACAATACTGTTATTTAATATACCCTCTTTATTAGCTGTGGGGGTCCCAAAGCTTACAGTGATGGTAAAAGGAGGCGCAAAAACCTGATAACTATAGAAACAAAGCTTGTGGTTATCAAGAAGTACAAAGAATAGCATATGAAGCACCTCGTATGTCTCTAAGATGCCTCTCTGCTATGGATCAGAGTCATATAAAACGCAAGTCTGCTATTGGTCTTCGTCATGTCTTAATGAAAATACTGATATGCCATTGGCTGAACTACCTCCCATAATGCCTTCTCTTCGTTTAGTTCAAAATCTGGTGCGCTTAATAAGGACTTTCCAATACTTTATTTTAATATACCCTCTTTATTATTTTGGGTCCCAAAGCTTACAGTGATGGTAAATGGAGGCACAAAAACATGATAACGATAGAAACGAAGCTTGTGATTATAAAGAAATAAGAAGAAGGCAAATTTGGGATCTTGGTGTATATGATGAGTTACATCTCGAAGATCCCTGTCTGATTCATTCATTTGTGTGCCCAAAAATGTATAACATTTAAACTTTGCATGAGTACGTAAAGAATTTGCAATACGGTATTTTAGTGCTGAATTTATTGATAGTGATGCCAAAGGGAGAAGCAAGTCATAGTAACTATGGAAAACCCGCCATACAACAATTTCACTTTGCGACCCCCACCTTAGAACGTATTCATGTCATATCCTGGGGGTCTACCCTATACGTTGAATGTACATTTTACTGTACACCTTTTCCAAATTCAAGCACTTTTTAAGCACTTTCAAGCCCAATTTTCCAATTTTTCCAGTACCATTTAAAGATTATTTTTATTATTTTTAGATCATGAGTAAATCGCAAATATATTTGTGGATCTCAAAATTGTTTTGAAAATAATCTCTCCCCAAATAGGACCCGGGTAAAAATGACAGTAATATATAGCTTTCATGTTCAGTTGCAGGAAGTTATTCCCATTACAAGTTACCACTAGGAGACGCTACCTCTTTTTTTACATGGCCCTTAATGAACGTCCATAATTTTCCTAATGCTAGTCATGCTAACTTAATTTTCTTCGTTGAACGCGTGTTCTTTCGAGTCAGACTTTGGAGAAACCTGGCAAGGTTTTCAAGCACGTTTCAAGCAATTTTCCTAAAAAAACACAGCATTATAATTCAAGCATTTCCCGGATTTCAAGCACCCGTACGAACTATGCATACCAAGGCTAGCTGCAGGGTTTGGTAGGGTTACTTTAACTGGATTACTTTCAATGACTTTTGGATGACTCCAATACCAAATATGCAAATAAAAGACAAAAGAAACTAAATATGAATAAAATGATGACTCACAACACGTGGTAAGCTTTCTCTCCTGGCTTTGATCTCTTTGATCTCCGGCAAAACGAACATAAAATGCGACAGAAACAAAATGAAAATAAATCCAACATCATTTTTGCCGTTCCATGTATTCCGTTACTCCCCAAGCCTGCACAAAATTTAGTCATTTTATTTAAATTTAGTTTTTTCTCTGTTCCTATATCTTCTTGGCTCATACCTCACTGTGAATGTGTAAAACTGGAGTGTCATGCCCAATTTCGTTGTCACAATATGTTAACCCATTTTGTAACAATGACAATAAAGGTATATTCTATTCTATTCTATTTTGTCTTTTATTAACATATTTGGTATTGGAGTAATCCAAAAGTCATTGAAAGTAATCCAGTTAAAGTAACTTTACCCAACCCTGGCTAGCTGTTATTGAATTTCAACGTTTTAATCTATCGAGTGGCAGCACGGCGGCGCAGTGGTTAGCGCTTGTGCGGCACAGTTCATGTCATGGGAACCTGTCGTGGGTTCAAATCCAGCTCCAGACTTTCTGTGCGGAGTTTGTATGTTCTCCCCGTGCTTGCGTGGGTTTCCTCCGGGCACTCCGGTTTCCTCCCACGTTCCAAAAACATGCATTTCAGGTGAATTGGCCGGTCCAAATTGTCCCTAGGTGTGAATGAACGAATGAGTTGTCTGTCCCCGTGTGCCCTGTGATTGGCTGGCAACCAGTTCAGGGTGTCCCCTGCCCACTGCCCGAAGATGGCTGGGATGGGCTCCAGCCCCCCCGCGACCCTAATGAGGATAAGCGGTACGGCTAATGAGATGAGATGAGATGAATCCATGGAGTGACTCACCTCAGCAGGACTGGTCGTCCAGCGCTCCCC